>NW_021963271.1:0-129051 GCF_901765095.1 Microcaecilia unicolor
CTTTATCAGGAGAAAAAAAATCTCTGCACGAATATAATAGTACTAGGGTGTCCCTATAACCAGCCCCTCCAAATGACACACCGATTATGATTTAAAACCAATTTCTACTCTACCCATGAAAAGTTATTCCATTATTATACTTCCTCTTTAAACAAAAATGTCACCAACAATAAAGAATGACAACGTGGATGTAGCAGCTCATAGGTTTGCTTGCTTTGTTTTGAGTGTACAGCAATGATGGCTGCATGAGGAAGGGGAAACTGAGACTAACAATTGACTTCAACTTTTTGACATCATCCCAACTCCAGCCATCCATCTGCCTCCCCCTCTGGCTGTGGGTGCCCTCCTGGCATCATGGTGGTCTAGTGGCTTTTTTGAGGCAGGAAAGATCCTCACTCTTTCCTGCCCTTCTGATGATCCTCTTGCTCTCTGTTTTTTTAAAAATGGCTGCCAAGACTTCCAGTGGGGGGTAGGAGGTCCAGAGTGATAGGAAGAGTTGGTGGTTACTGAGGATAGGCAGACTGGATTGGTCTTTTGGCCCTTATCTGCTGGCATGTTTCTATGTTTCTATCTCCCAGTCACTCCCTCCAGTGACTGTCTACTAGGGCTCACTCTTTGGTATTCCCAAACTAACCTGGATTAGCATTCCCTTCAACCTGACACTAGAATACCATGAGGGATCGACTAAAAGACACTTCAGTTCTTCCCATTTCCCTTAACCTCCTTCTTTTCTCACTCTTGTTTATTTTTAAGTATCTCTTCCTACCCCCATCTTTTCTCAATTTCCTCCTTCGCCATCCTTTAGAGTCCCCAAATGATTGTTAAGTCTGTTTGTATATTACTTTTCTATCCCTATGGTTTTAGAGTTCCTTTCACTTTCTGATTTTACTGTTACCTTTGGAAACCACTTTGATTTGTGTCAACATGAGCAGTATAGCAAATGTTTAATAAATGATAATTAATTTTGACCACTCAGGTTCTCACCAGTTGCCTGAGGAAGACCTTCTAGGTTCTGAGGGATTTAGTAATTACTAAAGCCTTAGAAGTTCTTAATATTTCATTTTCTTCTGTGAAAGGAACTTCCGTAGTTCCTTCTATTATGTCTGGCACTAAAAAAAAATTCTGAGTCCTTCCATATACATGATACCATGCATGAACTCATTCTAGCTCCATTGGAGCCCCTGATTATAGCCTCAAAGTAGCTAGCGCCAGTGCTTTTTTGTAGAAAAAAAGGTGCCGGTACTCATTATGGGCTGGGTCACCACATATGGCTCCATCCCTATGATAACCACACCCACATTAACCACACCCCTTACACCAGCCATGGCGCATATAAACAGACATCATTGAAAATATTATACTAGTTTAGGAGAAAAAAATAACGTGATTTTTTTCATTATAAATCATTTCTGTAAGCTTTTACAGCTCCAGTATACCCAATGCAAAATAAGACAGCAGATGAAAATTCACAAATTGGACATATTCCAAACACTAAAATGAAAATAAAATGATTTTTTCTACCTTGTTGTCTGGTGACTTTGTTTTTCTATCCATATTGGTCCCAGACTCTGATTCTGTTGCTCTCTATCTGTTCTCTTAACTCCGTTTCTAGGGCTTCCTTTCCATTTATTTCTTTACTTTCCTCCTATCGTTCTTCATTTCTTGCCCTACATCCATAAGTAAAAGCTGTGTCCTCCTCCGTGGAATTGACTGGAGGAGGTATAACGTGGATCCAGCTTTTGCCTATTTTCTCCATCCATGTTGCAGTTTTTCTCCTCTCTTCCCTTTCCCTCATCTCCATCCATGTGCATCTTCTTCTTTTTTCTTTCCTCCCATCCATCCATGTCCAGCACGTCTCCACTCTTCCCTCCCTGTATTCATATAAAGCAATAATTCTCTCTCCCCTCTCCTCCATCCAAGTCCAGCTTTACCTCTCTACCCCCAACCCCTCCATCCATCCATGTCTCCTGCTCTCCTCTCCACCCATTTCCAGCATTTCTCCTCTCTTCCCTCCCTCCCCTCCCATCCATGTGCATCTCCTTCCGGTCTTCCCTCCCCTCCATCCATGTCCAGCGATTCTCCTCTGTCCCCTGTCCTCCTCTGCCATCCATGTCCAATGATTCTCCTATCCCCTGCCTTCCCCTTCCATCCATGTCCAGCGAATCTCTCTTCCCTGACCTCCCCCCCATTCATGTCCAGTATGTCTCCTCTCTCCCCTGCCCTCCCCTCCCATCCATGTCCAGCGATTCTCCACTCTCCGCTGCCCTCCCCTCCCATCCATGTCAGCATGTCTCCTCTCTACCCTGCCCTCCCTCCCATCCATGTCCAGCAATTCTCCTCTCTACCCTGCCCTCCTCTCCCATCCATGTCCAGCGAATCTCTCTTCCCTGACCCCCCCTCCCATTCATGTCCAGTATGTCTCCTCGCTCCCTGCCCTCCCCTCCCATCCATGTCCAGTGATTCTCCACTCTCCCCTGCCCTCCCATCCATGTCAGCATGTTTCCACTCTCCCTGCCCTCCCATCCATGTCCAGCATGTTTCCACTCTCCCCTGCCCTCCCATCCATGTCCAGCATGTCTCCTCTCTCCCCTGCCCTCCCCTTCCATCCATTTCCAGCATGTCTCCTCTCTACCCTCCCATCCCATCCATGTCCAGCGATTCTCCTCTCTCCCCTGCCCTCCCCTCCATGTCCAGCATGTCTCCTTTCTACCCTGCCCTCCCCTTCCATCCATTTCCAGCATGTCTCCTCTCTACCCTCCCATCCCATCCATGTCCAGCGATTCTCCTCTCTCCCCTGCCCTCCTCTCCCATCCATGTTACAGATGGACCAACAATAAAGAACAACGTGTATGCAGCAGATCATAAGCTTGCTTGCTTTAAACTGAACGGCAACGACAGCTGGGGTGGGGGGGGGGGGAGGTGGAGCCAGATTACCCAAATTGGCTCCCTTGTTAAAGTGGACTAGATAGGCTCACTTCCACTCCGGTCAATTAAACCTCCCTTGGCAGCTTTCTCCCTTCTCCAGCCTCCCCTGGGCTGCTTTCTCCCTTCTCCGGGCCGCTATCTCCCTTCTCCAGCCCCCCCCCCCCAAGCGTTGGCTCTTTCACCTTCTGCCCGTCTCTCCCATCCGCATGGTCACTTTTTATTCCCTGAAGCCTTCCTGCACAGCACCGCACCACATCGGTGATTCCCAGTCAGCCTTCTGCCAGCATTGGGGCCTCTCAGGCGCGTCCCACCTCTGCGGAAAACAGGAAGTTGAAAATAGAGTAGGCGGGACGTGCTTGAGGAGAGGCCCCGATGCTGGCAGAAGACTGACTGGGAAGCGGTGGTGCGCAGGAGGGAGAAGGCTTCAGGGAAGTAAAAAGTGACCACGCGGACGGGAGAGACGGGCAGAAGAGACTGGAAAAGAATAAGAATTGGGAGGAAGGGAGCAAAAAAAAAAATTTCATTGTCACGAGGTGCTTAGGCACCATTTTTTCAAAACAGCTGTTTGGGGGACTGAAAAAAGGTGCTGGTACGCCGTACTGGTGCGTACCGACACAAAAAAAGCCCTGGCTAGAGCCATATCTGAACTTTATCCTGTCTTTCCCTCAGAAGTTGAAAAGTTTGGGCTCCCTAAGATAGATGCCTTCATCATTGCAGTTACTAAAAACACTGCTTTTCTTGTTGAAGGCGGTATAGCGCTTAAAGGTGTGCATGATCACAAAATAGAATCTGCCTTAAAGCTTTCTTTTCAGGTTGCAGTGCTCAGTCTTCAGTCTTCAGGCAACAGTTTGGTGCCTCTTATGCTGCAAGAGCTTCCTTATCCTGGGCTCGGCAGCTTTCTTCCTCCTCTGCCCCTTCAGATTTCATGTCTCTTGAAGCGGGTTTATCATATCTAGCAGATACATTATATGACCTTTTAAGAGCTTCAGCCAAACAGATGGCAATAACTGTTTCTGTAAGGAGGTGGTTATGATTAAGGCACTGGGCAGCGGACATAGGTTTATCTTCTGTTAAACATCAGAATTTAGAATCTCCAAAATCTTTAACTAACTTTTCTAGGTTTTCCTCAAAAAGCAACTTCCCTCTAAAAGGAAGTTAGCTAAACGAGATTTGGAAGCTAAGTCTCAGTTTAGATCTTTTAGATCTCACTTTGAGAGGAGAGGCGAGGCATTACAAGCCAGGTAAGATTGGTAACCAAAAATCTTGTTTTTTACAGTCATTCTTCCTTTTGAGGAAACAAAAAGAATGTGTCAGCTAATGCAGGACCCTCTTCTTCCTCAGTTACCCCACAATGACAGGTGGTTCACTCCTCACCCAACATTATAGAAGGGCATCTTTCCCTCTATCACGAGGAGTGGACCAAAGTAACCACAGATTGGTAGGTTTTGGATATTATAAGACATGGTTACAAACTAGAGTTTTGCCAGCCTATCACAGATCTTTTCTTGGAGTCTCCTTACAGAGCCCCAGCCAAGTGTCAAGCCATCCATTTCACTCTTCATTCACTGAGTCTGGGTGCAGTTCAACCTGTCCTTCCTCAAGAGTGTGGAACTGGCAGATATTCCATTTATTTTATGCAAAAAAAGGAGGCTTCTTTTGTCCAGTGCCAGACCTCAAAGGAGTCAACAAAACTCTCAAAGTACAGCATTTCTGTATGGAAACCTTAAGATCTGTGATAGCTTTTGTCCAACCAGGAGAATATTTAACATCCTTGGACCTCAAAGAAGCTTATTTCCATATTTCAATATGGCTTCCTCACAGGAAATTTATCTGGTTTTCAGTTTTCAGGAAACACTTCCAGTTCAAAGCCATGCCCTTTGGGCTCTCAGTGGCACCCAGAACCTTTTCCAGGTAATGGTGGTAGTGGCTACATTTCTTTAGAAGGGGAGGGGATTCAGGTTCATCCTTACCTAGATGACTAGCTGATTTGGGCCCTTTTCAAGTTCTGGGCTTGATGGCGGCCACTCTGAATGTTACTTCCCTGGGCCCGATTTCACTTGTGTCCCCTTCAAGCATCACTTCTGAACTGTTGGTCTCCAATTTCAGAGGACTATGAGCTTCGAATTCCTTGGTCCTCTCAGGCCTGGAGGAGCATGGTCTGGTGGCTAGTACCTCAAAATCATCAAGCAAGACTCCCTCTCTCCACAGAAGATTGGTGTGTAATCATGTCAGATGCCAGCTTTTCAGGTTGGGGAATGCATTATCTCCAGCACACACCGCAGAGACTATGGTCTCAAGTAGAGGCCTCTTGGTTGATCAGCAGGCTGGAACTTGGAGCCATCAAGAAAACTCTTCTGTCATTTGCTCCTCTCATCAAGGGCAAGACAGTATGGGTATTTTCAGACAACATGGTTGCTGTTTTCTACATCAGCAGACAGGGAGAACAAAGAGTGTTCCACTTGCCAAGGAGGCTCAACTATTTCTTCAGTGGGCAGAATTGAACATTCCCCTTCAGTCAGCTTCTCATATTGCGGGAATCATGACTACAGAAGCAGATTACTTCAGCAGAGTATCGCTTAATCTGGGAAGTTTGCCAAAGCACAACTAAGAAGGAGCATTGTGAAGTTCATCTGTTAAAAGAATTCCAGAGTAAAGGTCCTGCATACGAAAAGACTTTTTTTTCCCCAGTTGTTGAAAGCTTAATGTTATCAAGGCCTGAGATCAGAAGCAAGCTTTTTTTTTTTTTTTTTTGCAGTGAGCATAATACCTTCTGAGGAGTATTTTATTTATTTATTTAGATTTTGCTCACACTTTTTTCAGTAATAGCTCAAGGTGAGTTACATTCAGGTACAGTGGGTATTTCTCTGTCCCTGAAGGGCTCACAATCTAACTTTGTACCTGAGGCAATAGAGGGTTAAGTGACTTGCCCAAGATAACAAGGAGCAACAGGGGGATTTGAACTGGCCACCTCTGGATGTCAAGACTGGTGATCTAACCACTAGGCCACTCCTCCACTTGAGGTGTATTTTCAAAGCACATAGACTTACGAAGTTCCATAGTAACCTGTGGAACTTTGTAAGTCTAAGTGCTTTGAAAATGAACCTCCTTGTTAACTTATTTGAAAGATAGACAGGAGGTCCCAAATGAAATGATTTGTACACTAGACCCAACATCTTGAAAGTATGGTAATATGGGCAGTCACTGGAAGTAAACATAGTTGATACAGCACTGGAGTAAAATGGTCATACTTCTTATTTCCAGTTATTGATTGGGCAGCAGTATTTTGCACTAATTGTAAGCGTTATAGACAATTTTATTCAATCATTAAAAAGAGAATTGTAGTAATCCCACCTGCTAGTGACATAAAGCATGTACTATCTTCACCAAATTACATTCAGTCAATGTAATTGATGTATCATCTGACTAAAGCAAGATTTTACAATATTTCTAATCTGTTGATTAAATTTCATGCACTTTCACATTGACAACCCAAGGTTACTATGTCATACAGCAATGGAAGTGATTTGCCACATACCTTGGTAATACTCGTAGTACACATTGTATGCGTGATACCCACATAGTAGGTGATAGATTGTTCTGTCTTTCTCAGGTAGATGTCCTGGTCTTGGCTTTGATCAAGAAGACCGCCATCCCACTAGAAGGGGGCTCTGCTCTGAAGGATACCCACTGTCTAGAGGTGGCACAGCAATTCAAGCAGGCATGTGCAGACTTGGCGATGGGGATTCAGGCCTCTCTGTGCAGGGGCTATGTGGACTAGCCTCTTTTGTAATGGGCCCTACAATTGCAAGAGCACATGGAGGTGGTCCGCTTGAAATCAAGAGTGGGTTTTCAGGTGGATATGCTTTATGATCTGTACACATCTGTTCATGGTTTGTGGCAACCCTGGTAGAGGCTCGGGAGTGTTTCTGGCTTCATCATTGTGTGGCTGACTCATTTAAGCAAGCTGCCCTTCAGGGGTCACTTATTGTTTGGAGAGGATCTGGAAAAGTTGTTAAAGACCTCAAGGAAGCCAGACCCCCAGTGGCTTCCAGAGGACCAGCTGTCAGCTCATCTGCTGGAGGCAGGCCTTGTTATAAGGACTTGGGCCAGTACTGCTTCAGCAGGCAGACCCTGGCCACCTCGCTGGCTATGAAATTGTAGAAAGAATCGTCCTTTCACAGGGCTCGGAAGTCAAGGGGTTCAAGAGTATCGTCTTTCTCAGCAGGAGGCTATACCATTTTTTCCATTAGTGTGCCTTCATAACCTCTGACCAGTGGGTCCTGGAGGTGGCCCAGCGGGGGTACACCCTAGAGCTTACAGAGCTTGACTAAGGCTCCTTTATGATGCCCCCCACTTGCAGGTCCCTCTCAAAAGAGAGGTAGTGGAAGTCACTATTCAGAGGTTGCTCCGGGGCGAATTAAGCCTGGTGTGCACCTGTGTGACATGCCCCCAAATGCGGCTGATGTGCTACTGCCCCACCCACTTTGCAAGGGAAGCCAATGAAAGGGGTGCAATTTTCATTCCCCAGTTTCCCTTGTGCTCTGTGCGGCCACACCCCTTGCATATAACTTTGCTGTGGCCCTGGATTGGGTTGCTTCACCCTGAGGCAGTGGAAATTAAACCATGTCGTGAACAGGGGCAAAGCTGATACTTGATTTATTTTGACATGCCCAGGAAGGACAGCTCTTTCTATCTTATCTTGGATGATGAAGGGAGTCGGTGCTTCCCTGAGAGTTCCCATCTTTCACATGGAGACAGTGTGGTTGGTGATGTACTTTGTCAGGCCGGTGAGTTTCTCATCTTCATAATGGTTTCACATCTTCCTAATTCTGGTGGAGGCCTGTCTGCATATTGTGATCAGATAAGTACACAGGTAGTTTCTGTAGTTTTGTGATCTCGGCAGGCATTTTCACTTCAAGGAAATGCCTTTTGGCCTTGTCATGGTGCTCTTGGAAGAAGGTAAGTTTTTCAGCCCATTTTTATCCTGGGGGCCCCGTGAGACATTTGTGCATCTCCTCATGTGACTTAAAATCCCAGATCAGTCAATCCCTATTGTGTGTGATAAAAGTGTGCAGCTAGGATCTGCGATCCATATGGTGGTGGATAACTCACAACAAGTTGATACTGTGTCTTCCATTCCAGCCACTGCAACACCAGGTGGTGCTTAGCACAGATGCTTCCAGCACAGGCTTCATGCAGTGTTCCAATGCGTCCAGGCAAATCTGGTTGACTTCTAAACAAGCCCATCAGATCAATTTACTGGAACTGAGAGCAACATTCAGTACCTTCAAGTCTTCTTCTGATGCACACAAAGGAGAACAGCTGCTGCATATACTCTAGATTGTAACAGAGCACTAGCCTACTATACGAAGAGAATACACTCTCAGCAATCTGGGAACTACACAGTTTTTGAAAGAACCTTGTCAAATTGGCTGGTGGACTGCATTTCCCATTGCCATTCCAGCAGAATATGCCTAACTAGCCTCAGTGAAAGCACATCAAGACAGCCTTTGGAGTATCAATGACCCATCTGTGGTTCCCATAGAAGACATCTGCAAACCAGAAACATGGTCTTCCATTGACTGCCCATTATTGCTTTGACACAATGCCTGGAAGAAACAGTGCCTTTGGGCAGGCAATTATTAAAGGACTTTTTAATTAACATTCAAATCGCCCCCTCCCTCCCATAAAGTTTTTTTTTAATTGCTGCAAAAGATCACACTAATTGGAATCGCCACAGCCCTCAGCATTGGGATTCTGCATTAGTGTGTCTGATTTATTCTGCTTGTTGACAGAGAAAGTGAGGTTGCTTACTTGTGATGAAAGATCTCTATAGCATGCAGAAATGACTGTCTACTTGAGCTGCTTGTAGGGGGGAGGGGGCCAAGAAAACCTATTAATGTCCTTACATACTTTCCAGAAGAGAGCAAGTGTTACAAATTAAGGAAAATGTTTTTATATCAGCAAATCAGTTTTCTCTTACATGTGTGTTGACTTTCATGGGAGCTCTTTGCTTCTCTGGTGCAAATTCTACAAGATACCAAAGGCCGAGAAAGTACAAATATTAAAGAAATGGGACTAAGCATCTATATCCCAGGATCCATAGTTATTGCAGTGGTTTGCAGTCTTCGTTTTGGATTATGGCATGAATGTGTATTTTGAAGCATTAGGGAGAATAAGTGAATCAAAAAGCTAGTTTGGAATAATCTTTTGGTTGGTTACAGCATCTGTTCTTATGACGTTTGCTTTCTAGAACTGTGGAAAATGCTTCTGTAAAAGCTCGGCATAGAAAACAGGTTGGCGATTTACTAGTAAACAGATCCTTTCAAGCATTCATTTTCTGTGTAAAGTTTTGAAACAACAGCTGTAATAGTTTTTATTATTGGCGTATGCGTTGTGATTTGTGAATATTGAGTTGAAATCACTGGTTTTGTACCTTTAGGGATACTAATGAAGAGCACATGTATGTCTTTTTTTTTTTTTTTTTTAAGCTCTTACAGCTTTCTGTAGCTTGTTGTAATGTTTTTGAATTTCTTTTACTAAAATGAAACTATCATTCGTCCATAGGCTGAACTTAAGTGCAAGTTGACGCATCATTGATTAAGTGGTATTTCATTGCTCGCCCTCCTAGAATCTTGTTCAACCAGGTGTTGTTGTAAGATGACTTTTTGTTTTGGTTCATATGGTAGTTCCATATAAACAAACTAAACTTAGAAATTTGTATTCTTTGTGGCCATAGCTTATTAAAAAAAAAAAATAAAGTTCAGGGTTTATTATGTGACTTACAGATTCAGTGGTGGTGATTGTGCTTCCTCTGCTTAATGCTCTTCAAGTGTGCCCAGTGTGTTTGCTGAAGTGACATACTTCTGTCACCTTGAGATTTATTTGATAACTTTCCATCTGATTTATGTATTGGTTTGTATTTTCTGAATTTATTATTGAAAATCACATTTGTTGTCGCTATGTTTAGCAGTATTATAGAAGTAATAAATAGTAATTTCTTAGTTGTCGGGTGTTTAGGCAGGTGTGACATTTCCTAAAACAGGTTACAGGCTAATGACAAAAAGAGGAATTAGATCTTCCATATCATCAAGCTGATCAATCCATAGACTGGTGGGTTGTGTCCATCTACCAGCAGGTGGAGATAGAGAGCAAACTTTTGCCTCCCTATATGTGGTCATGTGCTGCCGGAAACTCCCCAGTATGTTCTCTATCTCAGCAGGTGGTGGTCACACACAGCAGCAGCTCTGGCTAGGCCTCCAAGCCTAATCCTTAGGTTTTGTTGAGGCCTGGGGTTGAGGGCTCTTTTGAGCAAGTGCAAACCTGGTGGTGCCAGGTCCCTCCTTTTCTCCCCCCTCCCGCTGGCTCCGTTAAAAAAAAAAAAAAAAAATTTTAAACGTCCTTAAAGGCGTTTATTTCGACGTTTATTTAAACGTTCATTGCAGCTACTCACTGGGACACCAGTTCGTTACAGCTCGGAGCGGCAAGCAGGTAATTTTTACCTTTTTATAGCGGGCAGGGGGTTCCCCGATTCTTCTCCTCGTGGCATATGGCGTCGGAGGGCGAGGGCGCAAAGGGTCGCTCCCCGGTTCGCTGGAGCGCTTCTAGAGGGGATGCGGGGGTCTTACAGCCTGATTCGCCCTTGTTGGGTGACAGTTTTGTGACCGATGAATGTCCCGGTCCTTCCTCCGGCGTGGCGGTTTTTCCCGCCATAAACGCCCATCCCCCGCTCCTCGCCTCCGCCATGTTGGCCGGCCACGCGGCTCGGACGGCTTCTTCGGGGCCGCCCTTGAGGTTGGAGACATTAATGCCATGAACGCCCTTAATTTGGGCGAGGGCACAAAGCGGCTAAAGTTGAGCGTCGCTCTTCCCGCGCGGCTCCTTCGCGGAGTGTCGCGCCGGACGCCATTTTGGATGCACAGCATGTTTCTCCCCCGCTCTTGCGAGCGCCGGTTGAGGGTGCGTCTAGGGCTGTTGCCCAGGCTGCGGAAGTGCACAGTCTGGGGGGTTTCTCCCCCGAGTTTGTTTTGCTGCTGCATCAGGCTTTCCTCATGCACAACGCTGCCCCTGCTCCCTCGTCTGGTAAAGAGGTTGAGGTTCCCAGAGGTAAACGTCCTCGGGTTGATTCTCAGGCCTTGGAGGACTTTGTCTCCTCCGATGTAGATGAGGGCAGCGTGTCTGAGGTCTCCCAACGGTCCTTTGTGGATTCCTTGGAGGAGATGGATCCCCGCTCGGATGGAGCGGATGACCCCTCTGCAGCGCGGCTTTTTAGCCCAGAGGATTTGCCCAACCTGTTGTTACAGGCCATGGACACTTTGAAGATTTCCTCTCCGGAGGACGTCTCTCCCTCAGCCCCTGTTGGCTCTGCCATTATGCTGGGGACGAAGCGCCCGCCTAGAACCTTCCACGTGCATGATGCCATACACACCTTAATTTCGGCTCCATGGGATGTCCCGGAAGCGAGCCTTAAAGTGGCTAGGGCTATGTCCCGCCTCTATCCTTTGGCTGTGAGTGAACGTGAGGCCTATCTGTGGCCTACCGTGGATTCTTTAATCACTGCGGTTACTAAGAAAACGGCTTTGCCGGTGGAAGGTGGCACGGCCCTAAAGGACGCCCAAGACAGAAGATTGGAGGCGGCCTTAAGGTCGTCCTTTGAGGCAGCTGCTTTAAGTTTGCAGGCCTCAGTTTGCGGCTCCTATGTGGCCAGGGCGTGCCTGACTATGGTGCAGCGGGCTTCCCCCTCGGATCATTCCTCGAGGGCTGATTGGCCGGCCCTGAAATCGGGCTTAGCCTATTTGGCAGACTTGCTGTATGATGTCTTGAGGGCCTCAGCTAAAGGCATGGCTCAGACAGTCTCTGCGCGGCGGTGGCTATGGCTGAAACATTGGTCTGCTGACCACGCCTCTAAATCCCGCCTGGCTAGATTGCCTTTTAAAGGCAAGCTGCTCTTTGGGGTCGAGCTGGACAAAATCGTGACCGATCTCGGCACGTCTAAGGGCAAGAGATTACCAGAGGTCAGGGCTCGGGCTAGTACTCGTCCCGGTACCTCCAGAGGACGGTTGCAGGAAGCCCGTCGGTACCGCCCGGGCAAGTCGGGCTCCTCTGCCCCTTCTTCCTTCAAGAGGAATTTCTCCCCCAAGCAGCATTCTTTTCGCAGAGACCGCCGTCCCGGAGGTGCTCCCTCCGGTCCTCCCCCAGGGTCTCGTACCCAGTGACGGGGCCTTGGTCCACGCCCCAGTGCAGATTGGAGGACTGCTGTCCTCGTTTCTGGGTGAGCGGACCACAGTAACTTCACACGCTTGGGTGCTGGAAGTCATCAGAGACGGCTACAAGCTACAGTTCTGCCGACCCTTAAGAGACGGGTTTGTACTCTCTCCCTGCAAGTCTCCGGTCAAGCTGGCAGTGCAGCAGACCTTGGACAGCCTGATCCGCCTGGGTGCGGTCGTTCCGGTGCCGAAAAATCAGATTGGCAAGGGACGTTACTCCATTTACTTTGTGGTCCCAAAGAAAGGAGGTTCTGTCCGGCCTATCCTCGACCTCAAAGGGGTCAATCGGGCCTTGAAAGTACGGCACTTTCGCATGGAGACTCTCCGCTCTGTTATAGCGGCAGTGAAGGCAGGAGAGGTCTTGGCTTCCTTGGACATCAAGGAAGCGTACCTGCATATTCCCATCTGGCCTCCTCTCCAACGCTTTCTGCGTTTTACAGTCCTGAGACGACACTTCCAGTTCAGAGCCCTCCCTTTTGGGTTGGCTACTGCTCCGCGGACCTTTTCCAAAGTAATGGGGGTCATAGCGGCCTTCCTGCTAAAGGAAGGAGTACAAGTCCATCCTTATCTGGACGACTGGTTGATCCGAGCCCCCTCTTATGAAGAGTGCGGCAAAGCTATGGACCGGGTAGTTGCTCTTTTGGGCTCCCTGGGATGGATCATCAACTGGAAGAAGAGCCAGCTGCGCCCGACTCAGTCCCTGGAGTATCTGGGAGTTCGATTCGACACCCAAGTGGGCAGAGTGTTCCTGCCAGACAATCGGATTGTCAAGCTTCAGGCTCAGGTGGACTAGTTCCTAGTAGCCTCTCCTATTCGGGCTTGGGACTACGTGCAGCTGTTGGGCTCTATGACGGCCACGATGGAAGTAGTGCCCTGGGCCAGGGCTCATATGAGACCACTACAGCTATCTCTGCTGCTGCGCTGGACTCCGATGTCGGAGGATTATGCTGTGCGCCTTCCCTTGGACCCAGCAGTGCGCAAGGCGCTGAGCTGGTGGACGCAGACAGACAAGTTGTCTGCAGGAATGCCTCTGGTGACCCCGGAGTGGATTGTCGTCACGACAGACGCCTCTTTGATGGGCTGGGGAGCCCACTGCTTGGGAAGGACAGCGCAGGGGCTCTGGTCTCCTGCAGAGGCAAGTGGTCTATCAACCTCCTGGAACTCAGAGCCATTCGGTTGGTGTTATTGGAGTTCATCCCGGTACTGGTGTTGAAGCCTGTACGGGTCCTGTCGGACAATGCCACGGCTGTGGCCTATATCAACCGCCAGGGAGGTACCAAGAGCGCCCCTCTAGCCAGGGAGGCTATGAATCTATGCCAGTGGGCGGAAGCGAACCTGGAGCAGCTTTCAGCGGCCCCCATTGCCGGAGTCTTGAAGGTCAAGGCGGACTTTCTCAGTCGCCATAATTTGGAGCCCGGAGAGCGGCTGCTATCTGCTCAGGCGTTCTTGGACATCACGAAGCGCTGGGGCCAGCCGAGCCTAGATCTGATGGCGTCATCGGCCAATTGCCAAGTGCCGCGCTTTTTCAGCAGAGGACGGGACCCTCGATCCCTGGGAGTAGATGCTCTTCTCCAACAGTGGCCGACACAAGAGCTCCTCTATGTGTTCCCGCCCTGGCCCATGTTGGGCAGGGTGCTAGACCGGGTGGCAAAGCATCCCGGCAGGGTAATCCTGGTGGGTCCGGATTGGCCCAGACGTCCCTGGTATGCGGACTTGATCAGGCTCTCAGTCGACATTCCTCTGCGGCTGTCAGTGGAGCAGGGCCTGTTACATCAGGGTCCCGTGGTGATGGAGGATCCCTCTCCCTTTGGTCTTACGGCCTGGCTATTGAGCGACAGCGTCTGAGGAAGAAGGGCTTCTCAGACAAGGTCATCGCCACTATGCTAAGAGCGAGGAAGCGCTCTACTTCTACTGCTTACGCCAGGGTTTGGCGTATCTTTGCAGCGTGGTGTGAAGCAGGCTCACTTTCTCCCTTCACTGCTCCAATTTCTTCAGTGTTGGCGTTCCTGCAAGAAGGTCTGGAGAAAGGCCTGTCGCTCAGTTCCCTTAAAGTCCAGGTAGCGGCTCTGGCTTGCTTCAGGGGCCGCCTGAAGGGTGCTTTCCTGGCTTCGCAGCCAGATGTGGTGCGCTTTCTCAAGGGAGTTAATCACCTGCGCCCTCCTCTGCACTCAGTGGTGCCTGCGTGGAATCTCAACCTGGTGCTAAGAGCATTGCAGAAGCCGCCTTTTGAACCCTTGTCAAGGGCATCTCTGAAAGACCTGACGTTGAAAGCAGTCTTTTTGGTGGCTATCACTTCAGCCAGAAGAGTTTCCGAGCTCCAGGCGCTCTCATGTCGAGAGCCTTTTCTGCAGTTCACTGAGGCAGGAGTGACTATTCGCACAGTGCCTTCCTTCCTGCCCAAGATTGTTTCTCGCTTCCATGTGAATCAGCAGCTCTGTCTCCCTTCCTTTCGTAGGGAGGACTACCCAGAGGAGTACTCTGCTCTTAAATATCTGGATGTGAGGCGAGTCATCATCAGATACTTGGAAGTGACCAATGATTTCCGGAAATCGGATCATCTGTTTGTCCTGTTTGCAGGTCCTCGTAAGGGTCTGCAGGCTGCTAAGCCTACAGTGGCAAGATGGGTCAAGGAAGCCATTGCAGCGGCTTATGTGGCCGCAGGGAAGGTGCCGCCTAGCCAGCTGAAGGCTCACTCCGCGAGAGCTCAGGCGGCCTCGATGGCAGAGGTCGGATCCGTCTCCTTGGAAGAGATATGCAAGGCGGCAACTTGGGCTTCGGCTCATACTTTCTCCAAGCATTACCGTTTGACGGTGGCTGCACGGGCGGAGGCCCGGTTTGGAGCTTCAGTGTTGAGGTCAGGGATTTCAATGTCCCGCCCTGGGTGAGTACTGCTTCGGTACATCCCACCAGTCTATGGATTGATCAGCTTGATGATATGGAAGGTAAAATTATGTATAATCATACCTGATAATTTTCTTTCCATTAATCATAGCTGATCAATCCATAGCCCCTCCCAGATATCTGTACTGTTTTTATTCTGATTGCATTTCAGGTGCAAGTTTAGTCTTCAGTTACTTCAGAAAGACTTCGTGTTCAAGTTTTTTCACTTGGATTCTTCAAGAGTTGAGACGAGTTTGTGTTACAGTGAGCTGCTGCATTCCTCTCCCCCCCGTTTTACGGGGCTGGATTGAGACATAAATTCTGCCGGCACTCCCTCCCGCTTCGTGCGGCTGTAGGGCAGCTTTGTACCCTTCCCGCTTCGGCGGTGTTAGGGTCAGTCAGCTCCTCCCGCGGTTGCGGTTGCAGGATAAGCCAGATCCCCCCGCATCGGCGGGTGTGGTGTCCCTCCCCCGCTCCGCGGGGATGAGCTGGACAGATTCCCCTCCCCCACTTGTGTGGGGATGAGCTGGGTTATTTCCCCTCCCCCGTTTCGGCGGTGGTGAGCTGGGCAGAGTGTCCCTTCGTGGGTGTAATTCTCTAAGTGCTGAGTCCTGCGGATGGAGCTTTGATATCGACATACTGAGGAGTTTCCGGCAGCACATGACCACATATAGGGAGGCAAAAGTTTGCTCTCTATCTCCACCTGCTGGTAGATGGACACAACCCACCAGTCTATGGATTGATCAGCTATGATTAATGGAAAGAAAATTATCAGGTATGATTATACATAATTTTACCTTGTATGTGGTCTAGTATGCACATCTTATAGAGGGGAGATAACCTGAATGGAGTGGGCAGAGTTGTGTCAGGAAGGTTATGAGTATGGTGATTATGATGGAATCACTTCTGTATTATATTATCTACACCAAATTCAATTTAAGGTTTGTTTTCTTTTGTAAATTTTGCATGGTTTGGTTGTGCTTTACATGATTTTTTTAATTTCCTTGCTGATTTCTAATAGGATTTTACATTCAAATTGTCTTTGTTTCCCTGAAATTTAGAATTAAGTTGACCCCCCCCCCCCCCCCATTAGTATCTATATTTGGCTATCAGGCAGCATATTATATTTGGAATTCTCTTCCTGTATCTTTAATAAGAAATTCATCTAATAATCATTTTGCTGTGATTTGAAGACCTTATTTACTTTAAAAATTATTTTGTAAGTAATTTCCTTTGTAACATTGTAGAAATTGCTATCTTATTGTTTTGTAATCTGCCTTGGACTAAAGCAGTAAAGAGCAGACTGAAAGTCACTGTATTAGTGTTAGAGCAGTGCAGGCATTAAAGCAGAGTTTGTTCTGCAGACGTTTTTCAACCCTAGTTACTGAGAAGATGAAAAAATGGTTTGACTTAGTAAATTTAGCCACTGTAAACTTCCATGTAGTTACTGACTAATCCCATTTGTACAAAGTGACATAGTTCAGGAGCCGACAAGAGAAGGAAAAATACTAGACTTAGTCCTTAGTGGTGCTCATGATCTAGTGCAGGGGGTAACGATACGAGGGCCGCTTGATAACAGTGATCATAATATGATCAGTTTTGATATTGGCATTGAAGGAAGTGAAACTAGGAAATCAAGTACGCTAGCGTTTAACTATAGAAAAGGTGATTACGACAAAATGAGAAAAATGGTGAAAAAAAGACTGAAAGGAGCAGCTCGCAGAGTAAAAAACTTGCATCAGGCGTGGATGCTGTTTAAAAACACCATCCTGGAGGTTCAGGACAAATATATTCCACGTATTAGAAAAAAGGGAAAAAAGACTAAACGTCAGCCGGCGTGGCTAAACAGTAAGATAAAGGAGATCATTAGAGCCAAAAAACAATCCTTCAGAAAGTGGAGAAGAGAACCAACTGAAAGTAACAGGATAGATCATAAGGAATGCCAAGCCAAATGCAAAGCGGAGATAAGGAGGGCAAAAAAGGACTTTGAGAAGAAATTAGCGTTGGAAGCAAAATACATAGTAAAAATTTTTTTAGATACATTAAAAGCAGGAAACCGGCCAAAGAGTCGGTTGGGCCGCTGGACGAAAATGGTGTTAAAGGGGCGATCAAGGAGGACAAAGCCGTAGCGGAGAAATTAAATGAATTCTTTGCTTCGGTCTTCACCGAGGAGGATTTGGGGGGGGACACCGGTGCCGGAAAGAATATTTGAAGCGGGGGAGTCGGAGAAACTAAACAAATTCTCTGTAACCTTGGAGGATGTAATGGGTCAGTTCAGCAAGCTGAAGAGTAGTAAATCACCGGGACCTGATGGTATTCATCCCAGAGTATTAATAGAACTAAAAAATGAACTTGCGGAGCTACTGTTAGAAATATGCAATCTGTCCCTAAAATCGAGTGTAGTACCGGAAGACTGGAGGGTAGCCAATGTTACTCCGATTTTTAAGAAGGGTTCCAGAGGAGATCCGGGAAATTATAGACCGGTGAGTCTGACGTCGGTGCCGGGCAAGATGGTGGAGGCTATTATTAAGAATAAAATTGCAGAGCATATACAAAAACATGGACTGATGAGACAAAGTCAGCACGGATTTAGTGAAGGGAAGTCTTGCCTCACCAATCTAATGCATTTTTTTGAGGGGGTAAGCAAACATGTGGACAATGGGGAGCCGGTTGATATTGTATATCTGGATTTTCAGAAGGCGTTTGACAAAGTGCCGCACGAAAGACTCCTGAAGAAATTGCAGAGTCATGGAATCGGAGGTAGGGTATTATTATGGATTAAGAACTGGTTGAAAGATAGGAAGCAGAGAGTAGGATTGCGTGGCCAGTATTCTCAGTGGAGGAGGGTAGTTAGTGGGGTCCCGCAGGGGTCTGTGCTGGGTCCGTTGCTTTTTAATGTATTTATAAATGACCTAGAGATGGGAATAACTAGTGAGGTAATTAAATTCGCCGATGACACAAAATTATTCAGGGTCATCAAGTCGCAGGAGGAATGTGAACGATTACAGGAGGACCTTGCGAGACTGGGAGAATGGGCGTGCAAGTGGCAGATGAAGTTCAATGTTGACAAGTGCAAAGTGATGCATGTGGGTAAGAGGAACCCGAATTATAGCTACGTCTTGCAAGGTTCCGCGTTAGGAGTTACGGATCAAGAAAGGGATCTGGGTGTCGTCGTCGATGATACGCTGAAACCTTCTGCTCAGTGTGCTGCTGCGGCTAGGAAAGCGAATAGAATGTTGGGTGTTATTAGGAAGGGTATGGAGTCCAGGTGTGCGGATGTTATAATGCCGTTGTATCGCTCCATGGTGCGACCGCACCTGGAGTATTGTGTTCAGTACTGGTCTCTGTATCTCAAAAAAGATATAGTAGAATTGGAAAAGGTACAGCGAAGGGCGACGAAAATGATAGTGGGGATGGGACGACTTTCCTATGAAGAGAGGCTGAGAAGGCTAGGGCTTTTCAGCTTGGAGAAGAGACGGCTGAGGGGAGATATGATAGAAGTGTATAAAATGATGAGTGGAATGGATCGGGTGGATGTGAAGCGACTGTTCACGCTATCCAAAAATACTAGGACTAGAGGGCATGAGTTGAAGCTACAGTGTGGTAAATTTAAAACGAATCGGAGAAAATTTTTCTTCACCCAACGTGTAATTAGACTCTGGAATTCGTTGCCGGAGAACGTGGTACGGGCGGTTAGCTTGACGGAGTTTAAAAAGGGGTTAGATAGATTCCTAAAGGACAAGTCCATAGACCGCTATTAAATGGACTTGGAAAAATTCCGCATTTTTAGGTATAACTTGTCTGGAATGTTTTTACGTTTGGGGAGCGTGCCAGGTGCCCTTGACCTGGATTGGCCACTGTCGGTGACAGGATGCTGGGCTAGATGGACCTTTGGTCTTTCCCAATATGGCACTACTTATGTACTTACAGTGGGGGAAATAAGTATTTGATCCCTTGCTGATTTTGTAAGTTTGCCCACTGACAAAGACATGAGCAGCCCATAATTGAAGGGTAGGTTATTGGTAACAGTGAGAGATAGCACATCACAAATTAAATCCGGAAAATCACATTGTGGAAAGTATATGAATTTATTTGCATTCTGCAGAGGGAAATAAGTATTTAATCCCTCTGGCAAACAAGACCTAATACTTGGTGGCAAAACCCTTGTTGGCAAGCACAGCGGTCAGACGTCTTCTGTAGTTGATGATGAGGTTTGCACACATGTCAGGAGGAATTTTGGTCCACTCCTCTTTGCAGATCATCTCTAAATCATTAAGAGTTCTGGGCTGTCGCTTGGCAACTCGCATCTTCAGCTCCCTCCATAAGTTTTCAATGGGATTAAGGTCTGGTGACTGGCTAGGCCACTCCATGACCCTAATGTGCTTCTTCCTGAGCCACTCCTTTGTTGCCTTGGCTGTATGTTTTGGGTCATTGTCGTGCTGGAAGACCCAGCCACGACCCATTTTTAAGGCCCTGGCGGAGGGAAGGAGGTTGTCACTCAGAATTGTACGGTACATGGCCCCATCCATTCTCCCATTGATGCGGTGAAGTAGTCCTGTGCCCTTAGCAGAGAAACACCCCCAAAACATAACATTTCCACCTCCATGCTTGACAGTGGGGACGGTGTTCTTTGGGTCATAGGCAGCATTTCTCTTCCTCCAAACACGGCGAGTTGAGTTCATGCCAAAGAGCTCAATTTTTGTCTCATCTGACCACAGCACCTTCTCCCAATCACTCTCGGCATCATCCAGGTGTTCACTGGCAAACTTCAGACGGGCCGTCACATGTGCCTTCCGGAGCAGGGGGACCTTGCGGGCACTGCAGGATTGCAATCCGTTATGTCGTAATGTGTTACCAATGGTTTTCGTGGTGACAGTGGTCCCAGCTGCCTTGAGATCATTGACAAGTTCCCCCCTTGTAGTTGTAGGCTGATTTCTAACCTTCCTCATGATCAAGGATACCCCACGAGGTGAGATTTTGTGTGGAGCCCCAGATCTTTGTCGATTGACAGTCATTTTGTACTTCTTCCATTTTCTTACTATGGCACCAACAGTTGTCTCCTTCTCGCCCAGCGTCTTACTGATGGTTTTGTAGCCCATTCCAGCCTTGTGCAGGTGTATGATCTTGTCCCTGACATCCTTAGACAGCTCCTTGCTCTTGGCCATTTTGTAGAGGTTAGAGTCTGACTGATTCACTGAGTCTGTGGACAGGTGTCTTTCATACAGGTGACCATTGCCGACAGCTGTCTGTCATGCAGGTAACGAGTTGATTTGGAGCATCTACCTGGTCTGTAGGGGCCAGATCTCTTACTGGTTGGTGGGGGATCAAATACTTATTTCCCTCTGCAGAATGCAAATAAATTCATATACTTTCCACAATGTGATTTTCCGGATTTAATTTGTGATGTGCTATCTCTCACTGTTACCAATAACCTACCCTTCAATTATGGGCTGCTCATGTCTTTGTCAGTGGGCAAACTTACAAAATCAGCAAGGGATCAAATACTTATTTCCCCCACTGTATATACCTTCATAGAGGTTCTAAAGAGTATCAATTAAGCTATGATAGAAAAGGCTTTTTATTCTTCTGATGTGGCTAATTGGGAAGTAATTTGTATTTTGATACACGTGTTCGATATTGTTGTCAACCCCACCTAAGCAGAGCTGTTGTGAAAATAGCATATATCTATCTATTTAAATATGTAAAATCAAGTAAGCTAATGATATAGCTGAGATGTTTGCTTCCAGACAAATGTTTTATCACAGGTTAATGATCGGTAAAAGTTCAGAACATTCTTAACTATTACAATGTAGGATGAAAAAGTACTTACTGTTAGCTTCTGTTCGTGAGGCACAGCACTGTAATGATGTCCTTATGTTTGCTTTCTGATCCTTTGCATTTCATATGCTGAATATAATATAGATCAGTGTTATTGGAATGTCTGTATGGATCTTTTCATTACTTAATATAAGTGAGTTTTTTTTAGTAATTACCATCCATATAAACACAAAAAGAAGTTTGTGGGAAGTGCTTAGAAGCAGGTAGATATTTAATAATTAGTAGAAGGAAATATTTTTGCGGAGAATTTTGTAGTTAGAAATTTGTGGAGTAAGGCTTCCATACTTGTTATGGTGAGAGAGTGAAAGGGAAGGTTTTGCAGAAATGGACACAATGAATTTACTTTGTTTTGATAAGGATGTAAAAAAAATAGAAGCGGTGCAAAGAAAAGCTACGAGAACGGTATGGGATTTGCGTTACAAGATGTATGAGGAGAGACTTGCGGACCTGAACATGTATACCCTGGAGGAAAGGAGAAACAGGGGTGATGTGATACAGACGTTCAAATATTTGAAAGGTATCAATCCGCAAACGAACCTTTTCCGGAGATGGGAGGGCGGTAGAACGAGAGGACATGATATGAGAGTGAAGGGGGGCAGACTCAAGAAAAATGTCATGAAGTATTTTTTCACGGAGAGAGTGGTAGATACTTGAAATGCCCTCCCGCGGGAGGTGGTGGAGATGAAAATGGTAGCGGAATTCAAGCATGCGTGGGATAAACATAAAGGAATCCTGTGCAGAGGGAATGGATCCTCAGAAGCTTAGCCGAGATTGGGAGGCGGGGCTGGTGTTTGGGTGGTGGGGCTAGTTCTGGGCAAGACTTCTACGGTCTGTGTCCTGAAAATGGCAGATGCAAATCAAGGTAAGGTATACACAAGAAGTAGCACATATGAGTTTATCTTGTTGGGCAGACTAGATGGACCGTGCAGGTCTTTTTCTGCCGTCATCTACTATGTTACTATGTTTATAATGCATGTGAAATGTTAAACCATGTCGTTGTTACAAGTCCTCAGATATTACTGCCAAGTAAAAAAAAAAAAAAGACCAAAGAAAACTCTCTTCTGATTGTTAGTGGATTTGACTTTTAGCTTTGGTTTGTTTGATGGAAAAACTTCAGCTTAATTGTATAGTATTTTCCCTATACTGTCATTTTATCTAATCTTGAATGCTGGGATTGGTTTTCTTGAAATTAAAGGGAGTACTTATTTCTCCCTGCTGGCTGTGGACAGTATCCTTAATCAGTGGTGAATTTGTGTGGTGACAATAAACGTGTAAAACAGATTCTGTTGAGAGCGAACATACTACAGAAAACAAGTGGTTATCTTCATAGGTCAGTCTACTATCGTCGGCTTCCATTCTCAGTTTTGCATTTTGAAATGACCCGCTTTTGATAACCTCTAAATATATGCTGCATTAAAAAAAAAAAGCCTCCGTAATCTGTTTAAAACTCAGGGAAAGTGACATGAATGCTTGAAAACTAGTTGTATACTGATGTATAATGCTGGAATGTGGATGATTCAACTGAGGAATGTAAATGCATTCCTTCAGCACAGTGGTTTCCAAATGCCCTCAGTCTCTGGTCAGTAAGATTTGGCACCAGAGCTTTAGCATGTCATCTTTTTTTTTTTTTTTTTGTACTTGTGCACACTGCTACTTATTGAAAATTAATGAAAAATTGCTTCATAGCATTTGTGTTCCCCATGATTCCTGTCGTGGCCTTTTGCAGATCATAGGAAGGGATAGCAGCAGTATTGTCTACATAGAGTGCTATTTCTGGTCATTTAAGGAAGAGGAAAATACTACAGCTAATAGCAGCCTCTGAGACTCATCCATAGTGATGCATTGTGCAGGTGGTAAAGGCTGGGCATCCCATAGATGGGAGTCCCCTGCATCAGTCATACTAGCAGTTGGCCTGGACAGCCACTAGGTCCTGACATGCTGGGGCCCAAGGAAAAAACATTGGAGGGAGCACTCAATTCTAGATCTTCTCTCTGAGGTCCTCTTTCCCCTTAGCCACTCCATCCTCTGTTACTCCCACCCCGCATTCCAGGTTTTCTCTCAATTACCTCTTCCTGGGTCTTTTGTCTTTCTTATCCTAATTGCCAGCCTTTGTGTTCTCATTGGTCCCTTTCCTTGCCCCTTCTTCTATGGCTCTTCTTTCCAAGATTACCTCCATCTTAACACACCTATTGCCACCACTTAAATTAAACCCCCTATAGTTCCTTCCTGGGTTAACTCCTTTCACCGTTTTTGGTTGTGGGGCATAGATGATAGAATAATTAGCACGAGACCTGTGAGCTGGTATGTACTGAAAGGCCATGCTGTGGCCCCATTCCTCACACAGGTTTCCTTGGTAAAGAGAAGCTCAAGTAGGAGAAACATGTGGAGCTATAACAGTGAACATATGCTAATACTGAGGCCCTATGCTGATTTCCTCTCCCCCACTTCCTGTTACTTTATTATTTGACGTGTTCTGCTGATACTGGCCCAGGCCTTGCTTTTTTCTCCTCAAGGCTGATAGACCTGAAAAGTCCCAAGCAATTGAAGAAGTGAGTTCTGATGGGACAGACCAGGGAGCCCCTCAACCAGGAAAGAGGGAGATTACCCAGAGGGGGAGGATCCTGAAGGATATCCCTGACACCAACCCTGAGAGGAAAATACTGAGATTAGAACAGAGAAATTCCCAGCAGTAGGATGGAAGTAACAAGAGTGCAAGCAGATACGTATTTGGCCAAATTATTCAGTTAAATAAACCACCTTCAAAGTTTCTATAATGCTATATTGGCTTTGTAATAGCAGGAGAAAAAAAGAGAGATCAAAAGACATTGAAGGGACCAGAGAGAAAATCCAGCCATACACAGTACCACATACAGTAAGAATAATCGTCTTACCTGATGCTAGATAGTAACTTGTATCGGTGGGCAACTCGAAACAGTCCAATTCAAAGTCTCCAGATTCCCATCCACCAATACCAGTAAAGAATTAAATGACTAGTTCTCGTAGCATTATAAGAAAATGTTTATTGCATCAGCGCTGAGAGACAGGGATTCAGCAATCAGATTCTCTGAACTACAAAGCTTTGTACTGTACCTTTATATAATGTTACAATACTGTGGCTTCCATAAGTACAACCAAGGATAATATATATATATATATATATATATATATATATATATATATATATATATATATATATATATATATATATATATATATATATATATATATATATATATATATATATGGCTCGTTGATGCATACATGTAATACTGATTAGAAACATAACACTTGCTAATCTTACTAACTGCCTCTTACTAATGAGTGGTACTCTCTAGTAGTACCTATTTTGGCAGAAGGTGCATAAAATGATATAAGTCAGACATGGGTAGTTTGCAAAATTCGGTAAAGGGGTAGCTTGAGGAGGTCAATACCTGACCCCTCATGTCTTCATACACTTTTAAGGAAAATAAATTCTGCCCAAAACCAGTTTGTACCTGTATGATAGGACTATACTGTGTGCCAGGTATTTTACGTAAGATACCTTTCCATTATTTAAATAACTTCTTCATGACCATTTCATTTTGTTTCTGTGCAGACCCCCTTCTGTATGCCTGGAATGGCCTTCAGTGAATCACTGAATACTTGTTACTACTACCCTCCCCCACATCCTTTCTATGTTAAACTGACTGACTGCCCAGTTTATAATAGCAGAAAACATAGGGCTGTGATTTCCTTCAGTTCCAAAACCAGCTAAGTACAAAAAGCTGTTCTCTGGATACATGCAAATTTTTATTTTAAAGAATTCTATCCAACATAATGGTTTTCAAAGAATATCATATATCTTAAGAATAAATGCCTTTTAGTGCAAATTTCAAATGTCATCCCTCAAATTCTATATAGTGCGACCTAAGTTGCATGCGCAAAATTAGTTGTATTCTGTTTTGCGCGTGCAACTTAATTGGCTTAACAAGCCACTCAGCACCGATAATTGCCACTTAACCAATTATTGCCACCAATTGGCTTTAATTAGAATTTACACACACAGCTTTTTAAGCGTATTCTATAAAGTTATGCACATAAATTCCAAGATGCAGATCTGAAAAGGGGACGTGGCGAGGGTGGGGCATGGACGTTCCTAGAATTTATGCGCAGTGTTATAGAATATTCCCTTTCAGCATGTAACTTAGGCATAGGCATTTAAATATACCAGGTTTTAGTTGGCGTAAATGGCTGCGACTATATATAGTTGCAGGAAACGGAGACTCTGCATTTTCTATAAGCAACGCCTAAATTTAGGTGTATTCTATAAATTTAGGTGTGTTCTATAAACTGTGCCTAACTTTACGGGTATTTTTTTTGGCACTGATTTTTTTAGGCATCATAAATAGAATCTAACCCCATATGCCTATCTATAAAGGCCTTCTGTTTCAAGTATGATCTCATTTTTGAAAGTAATGTATTTAACAGATTTTGTAATATACCTCTTCAGTTGCTCTAGTCCCCAACTCCTCCCTCAAATGCCAGTCCTGCATACAGCAGGACCCAGCAGACCCAAGCTTAGAGCCTTCAATTCCCATATATGTGATGTTTTACTGAATTATTTAAATATGTAGTTTTCTGTCGGTAGTATTGGACATATACTGAAGCCCATACGGTAGTTACTGGGCGCTTAAAACAGGTTTCGGATAAACTAATTGCTTCTCAACCCTCTCCTGGAGGTCCACGTAATCTGACAGGGTTTCAGGACTACTATAATGAATATGCATGTTTGAATGTGCTTATATTAAAAACCCATTATATTTCGATCTATTTCATGCATTTTCATTGTGGTATTCTCAAAACCCAACTGGTTATGTGCACTTCCAGGAGAGGATTGAAAAACACTGCATTAACTTAATCAGTGCATTAAGCCATTATTCAGATAGACTTGGTAAAATGCACTGCTTCTTTCTTGGATAAGCAGCATAAAATCTGTTCTACTGTTTTGGGATCTTGCCAGGTACTTGTGACCTGGATTGGCTACTGTTGGAAACAGGATATTGGGCTTGATTGACCTGTCCCAGTATGGCAATTCTTACGTTCTTAGTAATGATTGGTTCCTTGTCAGTATTGGTAAGGTTCTGAGGATAAATGAATACAAAGTGCTGGCTATAGTAGTCCTTCTTATAATGAGGTGAAAGCTTCTCCTCCTGCTACTGGATTTGATTTCCTTGGTAATAAAACTAATGTAGGGAGAAAGGTATGGGACTGTCATAGATCAGTGAAGATAAGCTACTGCTCAGGCCCTATTGCAGCCTTTTTTTTTCACCTAACAACTCCACTGTTTGAAAAGTTCTGCTTTTTTTCAGTTCTGAGTTGACAGGCCTGCAAAGCCGCCTTGATGTGGCTTGGGAGCCCTGAGCAAATTGTTCTAGTTGTCCTTACCAGTGGTGTAGCTACTGGGGCCTGGGCCCCCCTCAAAATCGATCCAAATGGATTTCGTCTGCTATTTGGATGCTTATTCTTCCAGTTTCCTAAGGTCCTCCTGTAATTTTTCATAATCCGCGTGTGCTTTGACAACTTTTGAATAGTTTTGTGTCATCTGCAAATTTAATCACCTCACTCGTTCCTATTTTCAGATCATTTATACATATGTTAAATGGCACCGGTCCCAGTACAGATCCCTGTGGCACTCCACTGTTCACCCTCCTCCTTTGAGAAAAATGGGCATTTAACCTTACCCTTTGTTTTCAATATCTGATTCCTAATCCAAAGAAGGACATTTCCTCCTATGACATGATTTTTAATTTTCTCAGGAGTCTGTCATGAGGAACTTTTGTCAAATGTTATGCTATATCAAGTGGCTCACCTTCATCTACATGTTTGTTCACACCTTCAAAGAAATGAAGCCGATTGGTGAGGCATGACTTCCCTTGGTGAATCCATGCTGACTCTGTACCATTAAACAGTGTTTATGTTCTGTAATTTTATTCTTTTTAAATAATTTCCACTATTTTGCCCAGCACTGAAGTGAGGCTTATTGGTTTGTAATTTCCTGGATCAACCCTGGAACCCTTTTAAAAAATAAGACATTACATTGGCCACCCTCCTATCTTCAGTTCTTTCAGTAACCTGGGGTGTATGCCATCCGGTCCAGGTGATTTATCACTGTTTAACTTGTCGATTTGACTGAGTATGTCTTCCAAGCTTACCAAGATTTTTCAGTTCTTCCTCATCTTCACTTTTAAAATGCATTTCTGGTACAGGTAGATCTCTTACATCTTCTTCCATAAAGACTGAAGCAAAGAATTAATTCGCTCTCTTCGCTGTGGTCTTGTCCTCCCAGAGTGCCCCTTTTGCTCCTTCATAATCTAATGGTCCCACAGATTCCCTCATAGGCTTTCTCCTCCTGATGTGCCTGAAAAAAGGTGTTGCTATGATTTTTTTTTTCTCCACAGCAAGATTTTCCTGTTATTTCCTTTTAGCCTTCTTTATCAATGCTTTGCATCTAGCGTGACAGTGCTTATGTTGCTTCTTATTTTCTTCATTTGGATCCTTTTTCCATTGTTTGAAGGATCTTCTTTTGGCTCTAATAGCTTCTTTCACTTCACATTTTAACCATGCTGGCTGTCGTTTACTCTTCATTCCACCTTTGTTAATATGTGGTATACATCTGGTCTGGGCTTCCATGATGATATTTTTTAAACAACATCCATGCCTGATTTAATATCCTAACCTTTGAGGTTGTCATATGCTTCAGTAGCGGTTACAAACTAACATACCACCAATGCTTGCATATTTTTGTTGAAGATAAAGGGCTAACCTCAAAATGACAAGATAGAGAATTGTGTGCGTTCTTTGAAATAAAAAAAATTCTACAGGAAAGGACTGCTCTGCATCTAGTCTGCTTATTCCTGATACTACTACTACTTCTACTAATCATTTCTATAGCACTACTAGATGTACACAGCGCTGTACACATTATATGCAGGTACTTTTTCTGTCCCTAGAGAGCTCACAATCTAACTTTTTGTATCTGGGGCAATGGAGGGTTAAGTGACTTGCCCAAGGTCACAAGGAGCTGCAGTGGGAATTGAACCCAGGTTGCCAGGATCAAAGCCCACTGCACTAACCATTAGGCTACTCCTCCACTTGTGATGATGCAGTACTGCAGAGTCTATCCAAATGACAAAACTCAGGAAAATAATGACTATAGAATTTCAAATGCTCGTTTAAGATTCTTGTCTGGAAATACCAGAATAATTTTTTTTTAAGTGTAAAAGGTAGAGATAATGTAGGTAAGTTGTTACAGAACAACCACCAGTGAAAATGGTGAAATATTTTACAGCAGGGAACAGATGTGCTCCATGCTTACCAAAAGCCATTGGTCTTGATACATGTTATAGCATAGGAACGTATGTAAAATAGAAAACTTTTCTTGTTTTGGCTGACCAGTATCTTATCTTCTCTTGTATGGGACATTAAAGGTTTCTGCTCTGTCCGATCATGAACAGCAGTAAACCTGCTGTACAGGTTGGAGTAGTTTGGTCTGGTGAAAACACACAGATGCGTTTGTTCAACCTCCTGTAGCGAAGAGACGTTTTGCAAATGTAACATTTATATTTCTGCAGAGTGTGTGCCCTGAAGAATAGATTTGCTTCCTAGTGATTAGGGGGGGAATAGAAAGATTATACTTAAAAGGAACATTGTTTTATGATGAAGGTGTTTAGATCCTACTCTATTTGATAATTCTCTGGTGTGCTTTGTTGTAAAGCACCTTCTGTTCTTCACTGTGCCTCATTTTCCAGTAGTGTTCAGTTATGAGGTTGGTGGTTAGCTGTGTAAAAACTAAAGAACATCATGCCTTATGTTCACCTGTTCTCTCCCCCTTTGGTTTGTTTTTTTTTTGTAAAGGAAAATATTAATTTCAGTTGTACTGTATGGAGTGCTTTGTTAGGAAATTTTACAAGCAGGAAATGTAGAGTTTTTAAGTGTGTGGATTCACCTGACAATGTCTAGTACAGCTAATTATGGCTTGATAACTTGTGAAGAAAACCAGTTTAAAATTGTGGCTATCTCCCTGCCATTGGGTAGGATAATTGTACTCTGCCTGTGTTATAAGTAAAATATAGGGACCTCATTATCCATTCTCACCTTGGGCCCCAGCATTTCTAACACAAGGAATCCCTCCTCCCTTGCCCACTGAGTTGGTTTTAGTGATTCATAAATGTATTTCATTTTCTTTGTTTTAATTTGGCCTGCCTGGTTTACCTTTGGTCCTCTATTGGGGGAATTAAGTATATTCAGTAAAAAGCAAACCAAAACAAGCAAAAAAAGAGAAAAGTGTATGCCTAGTGAGCAGGGCGGATGGCAGAGATGCCATACCCCTGGGCCAAAGTTGGTCTGAGAGGTCAGGCAGGCCCACTTGTGACCGACTGTTTCCAACTTTAGAAACGGTGGTGGGTGGGTGTGGGGGGGGGGGGGCTGCTGGAGCCACCTTGCAGGTTCCTTGCATGAAGTCACCAATGTGTTTGGTGGGAATAGCAGCCATGTTGGTTTCTTGCCTTGGAGGGGTGGAAGGGGTTTCTCTCCTACCCACCCCGGTCCATCTTTGGGGGGGGGGCACATTAGGGGGCTTTTAACGGCCCCTAAGATTTTTAAGTTCCAGAGCTTAACCCAAATAGTTAGGCAAGCCTTTTAGGCAGAGACTGGACCTTTGGTCAGAAGTGGGGGCCCAGGGGTCTCCAGCCAGGGCCCTGATCTGGGGGCCAAATGCCGCAAAGGGGACCAGGTGGCTGAGAAGGCTTTGGAGGGCTTGTGTGCTTCCTGAAGGCTCCAGAGGGTCTCTTGGACCCTTAGTCCCATTTGGATTCTGATTTTAAGTAGAAGATTCCCCAAAGGGAGCAGTCAAGTGATCCTGCTTTTCCAGTGAGAGGAGTGCTCTCATCTCATTTGACAAGGTTACTGAGACCCTTAAGTTGCTCAAGGCTCCTTCTGCTGACCCCTCTGAAGAGGATCCTCTGTTGGAGGAATTGGCAGGGTCCCATAGCATTTCCCACTTCACAAGGCTCACAACCACATGATATTAGCAAGTTGGAGTCCATGGAAATGACTTCCTGTATATCTTTTCCTCTGAGAAAGTGGACAGGTACTGGTTGCACCCCAAAGTGGACACGCTGGTCACATCTGTCACGAAGAAGACTGCTGTCCCCATGCAAGAGGGGTTTGGACCTCCTCAACAAGCATGTAGAGCAACAGTTTCAGCTAGCCTTTGCTTTGGGGCATCTAGTGTCCAAGCCGCCTTCTGCGGGAGCTATGTTGCTGGGCTGTGCTGCAGTGGTTGCAGCAGTCCCACCTGGAGCCTGGGGCAGCTTTCCTGGTGGATGTCTTTAACAATTTGGTGTGACTTTCCTCCCAGTCAGTGGCTTCCTGTGTAGTTGGTCACTGGTGGCTGTGGATGCAACTTCTAAGAAGCTCCTCAATTGGCTGCCCATTTTGGTTGGTTGTTATTTGGGGAAGACCTAGAAAGGTTAGTGAAGGACATGGTAGAAGCTCAGCCTCTCCATCTTCCTGAGCTGTGACAGAAAGGTTCTCAGTGGCTCAATACTTGACAGGGTCCCTTTTAATGCTTCAAAAAATCTGGAGGCTCAGGTTTCCCCAGCAGGGAGTCAGCTGCTAGGCCTGTCCAATGAGGGCATGCTGGGCTACTCACTGAGTTCCGTTGGTGGGGAGGGCAAGTTATCTCTCCAGTGCCATGAGTGGGCCTGCATCACCTCAGATCAGTGAGTTCTGGAGGTGGTCAAGGAGGGTTACTCCCTAGAGCTCACCTGCTCCATTCCCAATGCTTTCTTGGTGACGTCAGGCTGTCACCCTTACTGTACAGCATCTTCTTGAGCTGGAGGCAGTGGAGCCCTTCTTAGCAGCTGAACAGGGCCTAAGGCATTATTCCATTTATTTTGTGGTTCTAAAGAAGGGAGGCTCCTTTCAGCCCATCCTGTTGCTAAATGGGGTGAATGCATTTTCACATGGAGACCCTTCACTCTGTGTTCATCTGGGTAAGTTCCTGACCATCTTGGACCTTACGAAGGCCTATATGCACATCCCCATTACGGATCATCTCAAGTGCATTTGTGTGCCATTTTCAATTCTGAGCTCTGCCATTTGAGTTGGCCACAGCATCCTGCACCTTTTTTAAGTACAAAATGCAGCTGCTAGATTAGTTTCTGGTGTTTCTAATTTTGAAACAACTTCATTGTTTACCCGTGAAATATCAAGTGCAGCATAAAGTTTTGCGTATAATTCATCAAGTAATATATAGTAAAATGCCATCGTATTTTGGTCAAGTTTTTACTTTGTCTTTATCGGGAAGGCCTTTAAAATCAGATTTCTCCAAATCTCTGAGTTTGCAATTGGTATCTTCAGTACATTATGTCTGTACTCAGGTCTCAGCTTTCTCTATAGCAGGAACGTTAATATGGAATGACTTATCAGGTCAGCTTCACTTAACCACTAGTTTCCAACAATTTAAGAAACTATTTAAAACACAGTTTTTTATTCAAGCCTTTCTTTGATATATAGTACAGTTTTGGAAATTATGACAGCAGTATTTTAGGTTATATTTGTGTTAAGTGATATTTTTTGTTTTATATTGCTATGTATGTTTTTTATGGCACCTGCCTAGTTTATAGGTGGATTAGAAGTGTTTTAAATAAATAAATAAGATGATGGTGGTGGTGACTGTGTATCTGTGGTGCCAGGACATTTGGGTTCATCCTAACTGGATAATTTGTTGATTTGGACCATCTTGGAAGCAGAGGCTGTGCTGGTTACTTCTCAGGTCATTGCCTTCCTGAAGGGTCTGGGCTTGGTGGTGAATTGTGTCAAGAGTCACCATCTCCTTTCCCAGGCCCTAGAATATCAGAATCCATTTTGACACAACTCAGGGGATCGTTTTCCTCCCAAAGTACCGGGTGACCAAGCTACAGTCCCAGAAATGCAGACACTGAGTTGTTGCCTCCCAGGGTTTAGGACTATATACATCTTATGGGCTTCATGGCGGTAACTCTGAAGGTGGTGTCTTGGGCACGAGCATACATGTGGATCTCTTGTCTCAGTGGGCTCCAGTCTCTCAGTACTCCCTGCCAGGGCAAGAGCCAGTTGGTATTGGTGGGACACACTTGTTCATCTTCTGTAGGGGGTGTCACTGGACTCTCCAGAGTGGGATGGTGATTACCATCGATATGAGTCTCCTCAAATGGGGAGCTCATTGCCTGGGCCAAGTGGTGCTGGAAGCTTGTCTATGTAAACGTGTGTATGTATATTTATATATATAATATGTTATAATTATGTACAAAGTATGATCTGCCCAACTTTAGAAAGAATACAAATAAACCGTAACAAGTCATAAGTCCAAAGTGCACTGTTGATTCAGCTTTGATAGTTTATTTAAAATGTTAACTAGACAATTATGTACAGCACTCAGCCTAGGAGGTTGACATTTTACCATTTATCTACTGTAGCTTAAGTAAGGGAAATGAGTGTGTCTTCTCCATTGTTTACAGTGGAGTGCCATTATTTTTTTTGTGTATTGGATATGTGCCTAAGTACTGGCAATTCCACAGCCTGAAGACCTGTATCTTGGAGTTAGGAAAATATTGTTGTTATTACCTTGTTTGCTTAATGTAGTTCAGAGACCTTGAGGGACAGTGGGGAATTGTTTGAAACACTTGATGATATTGAATGACTTGCTGCTTTTAAAGAATGCAGTGATAGACTTGTATAATTAAAGCGGCAGTTCTAGCTAGATGTGCAAAATACCTTTAGTTTCTTGGATATTTTCTTTCCCTTCTGGCCTTGTTTCTTTTTTGACTTTTTTTTTTTTTTTTTACAGTTCTGCATATGTCTCTATTCTCAGAGGACAAGCAGAATATATAGTTGTCACAAATAGAGATAATGTTAACTTTCTAGAGCATTGAACTGTATACATAGAGCTTCCTGCGTTGTCATCGCATGGGACCATCTTAGTAATTCTTTCTCTGTGGAGTCTGGTGGGCATTCCTTATTTTGAAGTCCATGGTGTGGTAATTTTATATCTGTTTTTTTGCTGCTGCTTGAATTTTTGTTTGACAGGTTGCTACCTTTTTTTCTAGTCCTTTTCCTTCTTTGAAAAATAGCCCTAAGTAGAGTTTTCTTTGTCTTCTAAGTTTACTTAATTCCTGGCATGGCTGCAGTTTGCACAAGTATTGGTACCTTTTACCTCTATGCCCCCCCTAGGGGCAAGTTTATCTTATTTTTTTTTTTTTTTATTTTAGTAGGCAGGAATTGGATGTGGTTTGATGCTTGATTTTATGTGCTAGATCAGCGTTAAATGGATAATGATAGATATGCTCCTCATTGTATTGCTGTTAGGCCCAGAATTCAGAAAAATGTTTCTTGTTTATTAACAGTCTATTGAGAAATCAGGAATTGTTGTTGAAACTTCAGCTGATAATTGCTAGGACTGTTTAGTCCAAAGCAACCTTTTTGCATTATTTTACTTTGGAACTTAGTATGTCACTGTTTTGAATAATTAAGATGCTTACGGAGTCATGTCCGACTATTCCCATCTTCTCTTGTGCTTGTCAGGCTAGAGGGGGTGGAGTTCCTTTTTATGGCAGACTGATCTTGCCCAGTACATCCCAGGATGCACCACACGGGGCAGGGCATCACCATTTTGAAGAGGATTGCGCTGGAGGCAGGAGTGGATCTGGAGGGAGGCCTAAGTAAGGGGTCACCACTAGACACCAGGCACTTAATAAAAACAAAGTCAGGTTGGGCGGGGTGGGGGGGGGGGTGAGTAGGAGGAAAGGGTCCACTAGACACTTGGGAATTATTATTATTATTTTTTTTAAGTTGGGGCAGGGAGCGAGGGGTAATGGGAGGTGGTGGGGTGCCCTAGACATTTTTTTTTAATATTGGGGAGGGGGTCGGATTGGGTTTTAAGTCAGGAGGGGACGATGATTGGGGCTGGTTGGGTCCAGTAGGGGTGGAGGGGGACATCCTGTAACATGAAGGGGAGGGGGCATCCTGCAACTGCAAGGGGAGGGGGCCTGTAACTCTGAGGGGAGGAGAGGGAGGGAGGGAGGGGAGCATGGAACTCGGAGGAGAGGGGGAGGAGGAGAGGGGGGCCTGCAACTCGGAGGGAGGATGGGGGGTTGGGAAGGGAGGCGGGGGCGATTCTCTACTCAACTCCGCTGGCTGGTGCTGGCTTCCCTTCCCTCTCACTGATACATCATCGCCAGGGTGGACCAATGGGAAGTGTGTTACGAATCCAGACGGAGGTGCAAATTATTATATAGGATTCTTTATATTTTTTCTACTTCTTGCTGTAATTCTTTTAGTTGGTTTAATTTATTTCTTCTGTGCATCCGCTTCGCTCTCATCGGTGTTCTACCTCTTTGAATTATGTTCGGACCTGGAGAATATTTGAGGCCTGGTGTGAGCAGCTCGGGATACCTCCCTTTTGCGTGTCCGTCTTGCAAATTTTGGATTTTCTGCAGCGTGGTTTCAACAAAGGCCTTGTTTTGGCCTCTCTTAAAGTGCAGATTGCAGCTCTGTCGTGTTTTTGAGGTTGTGTTCAAGGAAGATCGCTGGTTAGCCACCTGGATGTGTTCTGTTTTTTAGGAGAGGTTAACCTGCATCCTCCATCTCGCTGTTCTTTTCTCCGCTGGGATCTTAATTTGGTACTCTCGGTTCTTACCAAGCCTCCCTTTGAGCCTTTATCTTCTTGTACTTTGAAGGACTTAACCTTGAAGGCATTGTTTTTAGTGGCTATTGCCTCAGCTGGGAGAGTTTCAGAGTTGCAGGCTCTTTCGTGTAGGTCTCCGTTTTTGGATTTCAGCTTGGATCAAGTGGTTTTAAGAACAGTTCTTTCTTTTCTGCCCAAGGTATTGACTCGTTTTCATTCATCTCAACCAGTGGTGTTGCCTGTTCTAGGTTCTTTCTTTGGGTCGGCGGAGCAGCGTCTCTTGAAGCGTTTGGATGTCAAAAGAGTTCTGAAGCATTATGTGAAGTCTACAGAGGAGATTTGTCAGTCTGATCATTTGTTTATTCTCATCGGAGGTTCACGCAAAGGGCTTATGGCTTCTAAGCCCATTATTTCTCGTTGGCTTAAGGAAATTATTGCATCAGCTTACCTTTCTGGGAAAGCTGTTCCGGAAGGAGTTAAGGCTCACTCTACCAGAGGGCAGAGCGTTGTCTGGTGTCTCTGGAGGACATTTGTATGGCGGCGACTTGGTCTTCTTTGCATTCCTTTTCAAAGCACTATCGATTGGACCTCCTGAGTCATCAGCAAGTTGTTTTTAGGGCACATGTTTTGACGGCGGGGCTGTTAGGGTCCCTCCCATAATCTTACTCCTTTGTTGTTTCCCATCAGTCGCATTCTGGGCTGGTCCGGAGGGACGCTAAGGAAGGAGAAATTAGACCTTACCTGCTAATTTGCTTTCCTTTAGTCCCTCCGGACCGGCCCAGATCCCTCCCTTTTAGGTATTCTGTGTCTTCAAGAGTTAAGTCATATTGTTTTCTTGGGCGCTGTGTTGCTGGTTTCTGGTTTCATTGTTTAAAAACAAAACAAAACACAAATTCTGTGGTTCAGTATGTAACCTTTTGGGCATGATAGCAGGGGCATATCATTGGTCACATTATTGTTGGTGACAGCTTGGTAGGGGGAAAGCCAGTTGCCAAGCTGCATGTGTACTGAACAGTCAGTTGCTAAGCATGGCTGCTCTGCACATGCTCAGTGTGATACCCATGGCTTTCATTTTTGTTTTTTGTTTTTTTTTCCAAATGCTACCCGCGGCTTTCATACACACATCTAAACAGTGTGTATGAAAGCCGTGTGTGTCAAAACTGGAGTCACATCAGGTCAAAACCTGCCTGCTGTTTTTGGATCCATTTCTCCATGGGAAAGGAGCCAGGTAAGTGAGCCCTGCATCGGGGCGGCATGATGCTGTGTGCAGAAGGCAGCCCACCCAAGGAAAAGCAGCAGGAAAGGCATAATGCTGTGTGCAGAAGCATTATGCCCAGGAAAAGGCTGGGAGTTGGTGAATGGCACCTGCGGGACCATCCACTCAGTACTGGATACTGTCACTAGCACAAAGATCGCTAGAGCAAGGACTTTTTTTTTCTGTTGTTCACACACAAGTATTACACACTTTTAAAATAAAATCAGGCTGCAGTGTTTCCCCCCGGAACTTAACAATAATGTTGGCACAAGCACTGATGAGCCCGATCCAGAAGCTAACTATGTCTGCTTCAGACCCGAAAAAATTTCCATCGCAAAAGGTAGGTGGGCCTTTCTGTGCATTGCTTGTAAACGGCTTTTCATCCCACGAACTGCACTTTGAATATTAATCAGCTCATTTAAGTGTGTATTAGCATATGATTCACATTGTCTGCTGCCGCATCGTAACACAGCCCACAAAACTCCTTTGTGCATCTCCCGCAGAGTATCATCCATGCTAAACCAGCTGGAACCAATCAAAAATTCACATTGCCAGCCCGATCATTTTTGTGCATCGGTCTCTGAGAGTACAAGATTTATGCTTTTGGGAAAGAAATATAGTTTGACATTTGGCGCTGTTAAGAATTTTAACTCTGGTAGCAATCAAAATAGTATAATAATAATAATAATAATAAAAAACTAATGGGCAAAACCCTACCTTGTTAAATGACTTTGGTAGTTAGGATCTGTTTTGTGTGTTTAAAATGGATTTAAAATTTAAGTGTCATTTTTATGGACTAATATCTCCTTTTAATATGTGCTTCAGTCCAGACTATCTGTTAGGGAATAGTTAAAGCATTGTAAGCCCCATTCTTCTGAATGGCTTTGTTAATCAGTAACTCATCTCATACTGAGTTGAGTACTCCAGCAGTGACCTTTCCAGCAAACTAGTTGATAACTGTGTGAATGCCTAAGGTTGTGCTGCTTAGAGGAGCAAGTGGGACATTCCTTTCTAGAATGTTAGGAATTAAGAAATGAATGGAGAACAAAACCGAGGATATTATAATGCCTTTATATTGCTCCATAGTGCGACTGCACCTCGAATATTGTGTATAAGTTTAGTCACGGATTTAGTGAAGGGAAGTCTTGCCTCACCAATCTAATGCATTTTTTTGAGGGGGTAAGCAAACATGTGGACAATGGGGAGCCGGTTGATATTGTATATCTGGATTTTCAGAAGGCGTTTGACAAAGTGCCGCACGAAAGACTCCTGAAGAAATTGCAGAGCCATGGAATCGGAGGTAGGGTATTATTATGGATTAAGAACTGGTTGAAAGATAGGAAGCAGAGAGTAGGATTGCGTGGCCAGTATTCTCAGTGGAGGAGGGTAGTTAGTGGGGTCCCGCAGGGGTCTGTGCTGGGTCCGTTGCTTTTTAATGTATTTATAAATGACCTAGAGATGGGAATAACTAGTGAGGTAATTAAATTCGCCGATGACACAAAATTATTCAGGGTCGTCAAGTCGCAGGAGGAATGTGAACGATTACAGGAGGACCTTGCGAGACTGGGAGAATGGGCGTGCAAGTGGCAGATGAAGTTCAATGTTGACAAGTGCAAAGTGATGCATGTGGGTAAGAGGAACCCGAATTATAGCTACGTCTTGCAAGGTTCCGCGTTAGGAGTTACGGATCAAGAAAGGGATCTGGGTGTCGTCGTCGATGATACGCTGAAACCTTCTGCTCAGTGTGCTGCTGCGGCTAGGAAAGCGAATAGAATGTTGGGTGTTATTAGGAAGGGTATGGAGTCCAGGTGTGCGGATGTTATAATGCCGTTGTATCGCACCACGGTGCGACCGCACCTGGAGTATTGTGTTCAGTACTGGTCTCCGTATCTCAAAAAAGATATAGTAGAATTGGAAAAGGTACAGCGAAGGGCAACGAAAATGATAGTGGGGATGGGATGACTTTCCTATGAAGAGAGGCTGAGAAGGCTAGGGCTTTTCAGCTTGGAGAAGAGACGGCTGAGGGGAGATATGATAGAAGTGTATAAAATAATGAGTGGAATGGATTGGGTGGATGTGAAGCGACTGTTCACGCTATCCAAAAATACTAGGACTAGAGGGCATGAGTTGAAGCTACAGTGTGGTAAATTTAAAACGAATCGGAGAAAATTTTTCTTCACCCAACGTGTAATTAGACTCTGGAATTCGTTGCCGGAGAACGTGGTACGGGCGGTTAGCTTGACGGAGTTTAAAAAGGGGTTAGATAGATTCCTAAAGGACAAGTCCATAGACCGCTATTAAATGGACTTGGAAAAATTCCGCATTTTTAGGTATAACTTGTCTGGAATGTTTTTACGTTTGGGGAGCGTGCCAGGTGCCCTTGACCTGGATTGGCCACTGTCGGTGACAGGATGCTGGGCTAGATGGACCTTTGGTCTTTCCCAGTATGGCACTACTTATGTACTTATGTACTTATGTACTAAATAAATAAAATATGTATGTATATGTGTGTGTATATATATATATATATATATATATATATATATATGATAGAGAGGGAGCGAGAGCAGAATTAAAAAAGGTACAGAAAAGGGCAACAAAATGATAAAAGGGATGGGACGGCTTCTGTGAGGAAAGGCTAAAAAGGCTAGGGCTCTTCAGCTTGGAGAAGAGATGGCTGAGGAGGGATATGATAGAGATCTGTGGAATGGGTAAATGTGAATCGGTTGCTTATTGTTTTCAAAATTCAAAGACTAGGGGCCACGCAATGAAGCTACTAAATAGTAAACAAAACAAATCTGAGAAAATTATTTCTTCACTCAGAGTATGATTAAACTCTGGAAGTCATTACCAGAGAATGCGGTAACATCGGTTAGCTGGGTTTAAAAAAGGTTTGGATTATGGTGCCTTAAATCTTTTTTTTTTTTTTGTTTCTGTTTCATTTATTGTGTGGGTACGTTCTCTTCTTTTTGTAGCGTAGACAGGTACCATGGATTAACTTGAATACCTTGCAACTCCCTGGTGGGTTAGAAGTCCCAAATTTCTGCACTTACTATTTGGCTGCCTGTCTAGTGGGGAAGTGGCTTGGTGTAGACCTGGACCCTCAGTGGTGCGACCTGGAGGAGTCACAGGCGGGAGGATGTAGCTTAGCATCTCTCCTACATTACACACCAGACACCCCTACCATTAAAGGACTTCATCAAATAAGTCCCCTCTATTTGTACCAATATAGATTAGGTTAGATTTATTATTTAAATACATTGTAATTCTTGGGTCTGGCCACTTCTATTTCCTTGTTGTGGGTATTTTTTTTTTTTGGGGGGGGGGGGAGTGAGGAGGGCTTGCTGCAAATGTTGAGGTATAAATGTGTGGGAGAAGGGCTATAAGAACCAAAGCCCTTCTTTTCTATATGTAGCTCCTTCGCCGGCGCTAATCAAAGGACTCGCCAACCCTTTCATCTGTGGGCAGTTCGTCACGCAGTGGTCCCGCACTTGCTGCTCAGGGGACAAAACGCTGGCCATCAGCGGCTGACCGCCGGTTGTCCCCTTCCTCTCAGTTAAAGTAGCTGCAATTGCAGAGACGAAATTTACGTAAAGAATACGAAACTTCAGAGGGCAACTGGGCCGTTGGGCATATGAACTTCAGGTCGCCATCTTACCACTCTCCCAGTTTGGGACACTCTTTGTCTGGTTTCTCCTCAGAGGCCTGTCTGATATGGGTAACCCTTCAGCATAGCCCTCTGAGTCATTGAAACACAGAAGCCCCTCCGCCACTACAAGGTGGTGTCCCTTCAGAGGGGTATTGTCAGTACTTTTATAAACCAGCAATCCAACAATGTTGTAAACAGACATTTTACTTGCCATCGACCCTTAGGTGAGGGTGACACATACGGTATTTCTTGATCTGCTCCTGCTATCCTCGGTTCATGGACCATAGAAGTCTGCCTAGCACTAGTCCTGCATCCTAGCAGGTGCATAGCCAGATCTCAGTTTTGGAGGGAGGCCTGAGCCTAAGGAGGGGAAATGTTGCCCCACCTTCCTTCTGCTCTCCTTCCGCCTCCACAACCCCACATATGGGTCACCAAGGCCCGTCAGCGGAAGCCTTCCTCCAGTGCTGTTCACTGCCATGCCGCCTGCCCTGCTTCTTCCCCTCCCCCTCCCTGTGGGGCACACTCTCAATTTCACTAAAACTGAGCATATGCGTGGTGGGAGGAAGCAGGGCAGGCAGCCTGGTAACGAACAGTGCTGAAGGGAGGCTTCTGCTGGCAGGGACTTGGGGATCCCTGCCAGCCAAATCAGCAGACCTTGGGGGGCCCAAATCCAATTTGGGGACCCAGGCTGGCAAGCCCCCCCCCCCCCCATGGCTATATTACTATTTCCCAGTCATTGGAGTGCCCTTCAAAGTCCACTCCTGCCCTTCCAAAATTGAGAGATAGACCATAAAAGTCTGCCCTGTTTTGCCATATTTGAGACAGACCATAGAAATATGCCCAGTACTGGCTTACTACTGGAATTGTCTAAACATTGAGAAGTTTTTGTTTTTATTCCATTCTTTTACCATATAGGGGCCGTTTTTGAATTCTGTCACCATTTTTGTCTCCACCACCTCTTCCAAGAGGGTATTTCAGGCATCCGCCACCCTGTCCATGAAAAAGTACTTTTGACATTACTTCTAAGTCTACCACCACCCTGTAATCTCAATCCATGTCCTCTAGTTCTACCGCTTCCTTGTCTCTGGAAAAAGATTTGTATTGATACTTTTCAAGCATTTAAACGTCTTTATTATGTCTCCCCTTCCCCCTCCCCGCCAAGGTATACATATGCAGGTCCTCAAGTCTTGTAATATATTGAAGAATATCAGTTTGTCAGTCCATTGTGATATAAAAGGAAATGATGACTGTACCTGCAAAAACCTCAGTGTGGTCAATACTCAAAGTGAGTTAACAGGATGACAGAGGCTATTATCCAGTTAACTCATGCTGTTTGAGCTCTTGAGGAATATTCAGCGGCACTTCAGTAGCACTATCTGGGTAATATCCCTGTAACTTGCTAGAGCCAAAATTGGCTATTGTGTGGGCAGTCTTGAGGTGGAAACAGGGTAGAGTCTGCACTTAACTGGATAAGCTAACCGGGCAAATAGGACTGCTATTTATGCGGTTCTGTCTTTGTACAGTTTAACTTAAACATTTAAATGCTGGCCATCTGCACATACCCGGATATTTAATGCTGCTACCCAGTCCTTATTGAATATGCTGGCATAATTTTGGCGGTGGTGATCAGCTTTGACGTATTTTCTTTAATTCTCAGAAAAACAGCAGAACTAAATCTAGCTTTATATCTCTGTCACATTTGTTATAAAATCAGGGGGGAGGGAGTGGTGTTAAAGCACATTGCCCTAATTAGGCAACTTTCACAAAATATCTATTCATCTAATTTGCTTACTAGGAAGTAGTGTATATTGGCAAGAAAGATAGTGTGAAATGCAAGCACCCAATGAAGAGCATGCCAGGATGTGGAAACTCATGTACTTGACCTCTGCCCAACATACTAGTACCACTGTTGACTTATCAGTACTACTGCCATACTCCTACTTCTTCCGCCTTCAGCCCGCTTGTGTTGGCAAATCCAGAAGACTACTGGATCACTAACACAGGTTGAAGAAGACAGCGGTGGAAGTAAGTGACAGCAGGAGAAAGGGAACAGTAGTACCTATGCTGTTGGTTTGGGGGGTGGTTTCAGTGTTTGGGCTGCTGCAAGTGTTTTGCTGATTGTCTCCTAGTACGACAAAATAATACAACAGTGAGGAAGAATCTTAGGGTTTGACAGATCAAGCAATATTTAATAATATCATGAAACTAAGTGAGCTTACAGCTGGTTGTCTTTATTCCTCAGTTCAAAGCAACTGCCTAGTAATTCACTGGTGGCACAAATTTCTTGGCTTCATTGTAGTAATTGTAGGGCAGAATTGAGCAGGTGACTAGTGGCAGGGATTCTTGGCAGCTTAAAACACATTTGGTTTTACTCTAACTTATCTTGTATTCCTTTCACCGACTTGAGTGGCTGCTTCAAGACAAGCCAGGAGGAGGAATAGAATGCAAAGCGAGTGAGTAACAGCTGTGGAATGGGTAGCATTGAGGAAAAAGGGTTATGATGCTAGAGAACAGCTGCAATAGCCCTACAATGAGCAGCTCTGGAATGCAGCTTTCAGAGTACTGTAGATTCTTAAAGGCATAACCAAGAGAAACACTTATGTCATTCTCTAGATGCTGATAACGTTATTGGTGTGTACTTAAGGAGTAACTGACGTACCAGTTTTTCTGTGTTGATAAATTCAGCTGTTGTTTTTCAAATCAAATAGATTTTAAGATCCAGTTTTACTGGGAAAGCACAGCTGTTAACTGAGCTCTGTTGGAACCCATATACTTTTTTTGTTGTTGTTAATTTCTTATATACTGCCTGATAGTTCAAAAGCTATTGAAGTGGTGTACATTCAGATACAGTAGATATTTTTACAATAAGTAACTGAAAGTAATGAATACAAATTTTTGTGGATGCTCTTTAACTAGTTCGGGGAAGCATTCCTAATCAATTTGGTGTTCAGGATATCTGAAGTGAATATTCCAGAGATGGACTTGCATACATTGGAGACCCAATATATACAAATCTTTCATGCATATTCATTACCGAAACCAGACTGGGGTTGTGCCTTCTGGGCAGAGTTGGAAAACAGTTAACTAGAGTTATATAGATACTACTTTTATCTATTTCACTATTTGGATGTTATTGAAGAGTTGATAGAGTAGGTTATTTTAGTTCCTTTCATTGAAATTTCATTTGAGGCAGGCATGCATGCATTTGTGTGGTGTGAGTGATCTCTGTGGTTTTGTGTTGAAGCTTGATCTCTACAGGTTCTAAGGAATGATTGTATGATGCAGCTACAGCTGGGTACACAGAAGCCCAGAGAGCTAGTGACTTGACTGAGGTCACACCAGAGAGGGTCAGGGCAGTGTTTGAACTCCTGTGGCCTTTCATTTTTCCACTCATCTGTGTGTGTGTGTGTGTGTGTATGTGTGCGCGCGCACGCTCTGACCACCTGATCTTGATTCTTTGTCCAAACCTTCTACTCCTCTTTCAAAACATCAGGTCGCAATCACTCAAAGAAACATATCTTTCTCAACACATGACAGATGATGATAGGTGAGGCTCCCGTCTTCTAGTATGCCTTCTAAACCAGTAAAGTTGCTGAAACTGAGTACCCAGCATCAACTCTTCTTTGTAACTCAAAAGACTAAACTAAACACACAAGCAAAAATGTTACACTTTTTTCTTACAGTTTCTGTAATCCTTATTTAGAATCCTTATGGAAGTTTACACACACAAATAACCCAAGTAAACCTAGTTACTGCTATGGATGTTTTTCCTTTAGCTTTGTAAACAGCTTTGATGGGAGAGGGGGTCCCCTCAAAGAGGTGTTGAGTAAATTCTATAAACTAAACATGATATTTAAATTCAGCATAGACGCAGTGCTATTATACTCATCATTCTGGACATTTAATAAAGCATTTATTAGTCCAATAAAAGGCATCACACATTTTTATGTAAGGGACCGATATGACTCTAAATTGTTTGTACTGCAGAATTTTCATTGTCTTCTTGTTAAAGAAAGAGGGCAAAACCTACAAATAACATCTGAATGATTATAGATGTCTGTTGTCCACTATCAGACTTCCCATGTTCATAAGTCTTAGAATATTATATTGTAGACGATATAGATTATGTAATAACAGTATAAACAAGAGCCTGTCAAATTGGACATCAGAATGGAAGGGTAGGAGTGGTTTGGGATGTTTGTAAGATTAGGGGTAGATGATGCTATGCTTTTGAAGGTATGAAAGTATGTGTTTGGTTAACTGTTTCCTGGGAAGGAGAACTCATGATAGCAGGAGGGTATAATGCTATGGTGGGGAGGATGAATCAAATGTGAACAGAGGGAACTTTTTACAGAAAATGCTGTATCACAGACTCTTTTAACTTGAAATACATGATCTTCAAACATGAAAATTCTTGCTCTGTTTACTTGATGAACTTGTTGATTTGTATTGCAAACCTATGTATAGCTATATTGGCTTTGAAAAACTTTATAGTATTTGTGTTTTTGGGTTTATGGATTATGGACTAACTTCTTCTTTCTAGGAAAGTTATAGTTGCAGTATTAGGACTGACTCCAGCCTTTCTTCTTTATTTGTAGATGGCATTCACAGTGTGACTGCATACTGCACCCTTCGTGTAACCATCATTACTGATGATATGTTGACTAACAGCATCACTGTTAGACTGGAAAACATGTCCCAGGAGAAGTTCCTCTCCCCTCTTCTCTCACTTTTTGTGGAAGGTGTGGCAACAGTGTTGTCTACTACTAAGGATGGTATTTTTGTTTTCAACATACAAAACGACACAGATGTCAGTTCCAACATCTTAAATGTGACCTTCTCTGCTTTGCTACCTGGTGGAGTACGAAATAAGTTCTTCCATTCTGAAGATCTCCAGGAACAAATTTATCTCAATAGAACTCTGCTAACTATGATCTCCACTCAACGTGTCCTGCCATTCGATGATAATATCTGTTTGCGAGAACCTTGTGAAAATTACATGAAGTGTGTATCTGTGTTAAAATTTGACAGCTCTGCTCCTTTCATTAGTTCAAATACAGTTTTATTTCGTCCCATACATCCCATCAATGGATTGAGGTGTAGATGCCCTCCTGGATTTACTGGTGACTACTGTGAAACAGAGATTGACCTATGCTACTCCAGTCCTTGTGGCATTAATGGCCTTTGTCGCAGCCGAGAAGGTGGCTATTCGTGTGAATGTTATGAAGAATACACAGGTATGTGTTATATTTATACATATGAGTAATATACTTGATTTTACAGTTGACTTATTGCAGGTCATTTTTGCTACTGAAAGGTGAAAAGCCTACACGGTTTAATTTTATTCTGGCAGATGTGAAACCTAGTCTTTTTTTTATAACTCATCCAGGTTGAAATGATTTATTCAAGTAGAGACATTTACAATGAGCAATGTATTTTACAAAAGGTTCATTTAACATGTCATCTTCTGTAAAATACTTATATGGGCATGAGAGAGTACATGTATTTGGTTGCCTGGTCAGCAGGAACAGCCATTTTACAAAAATAGAAGTTTGAAAAACAGAGTGACATCAGTTGGGGTTCTGTACATTAAATTGCTGGTACCTACACATGTAGGCATGAGATTTTGCAACCTGCATTTGTAAGTGCTGACATTTAAATGTATAAGTAGCAGATTTTATAAAATACCTTCCTCCTTATTCTGCTAGACCAATCCAGACTTATGGGCTATATCCACTTATTAGCACCACCTATTAGCAGATGGAAGATTCTGGTGACATCATTAGCATGGTACAGCCAGGAATATTCTAGTATTGCTCTGCAGTTAGTGAAGGTGGACTGACACAGCAGTTTGTCTTAGCTTTCAGGCCAGATGCTGCATTCCTCAGGCTATGGCTCTCTGGTTGAAGTCTTGCTGGAGGACTCCCCACGGCCAGACCACTGGTTGAGGTAGAAAAGGGCTGTTAGTTCCTCCTCAGTGGCTTGGAGCCCCAACCTATGGGCCTTTGCGCTGTGTTGGGGCCTGTGGGGCATACAGAGGGAGTAAGTTCTGTCCCCACTCCTCTCCACTGGGGCAGTGAGCATTAGAGGTTGGCCCTCTTTCTTTATTGACAAGAATACAGTTTAAAAAATAAATGGATGATAGGAACGGGGAGGCAGAACTGCATGTTAGTGGCATAACAGTCCTGTCAAGCCTTGTTCAAGCAGGTGACAGGCATGTTGTAGTTGGACCTTGGGTAGCTGATTCTGCCTCTTTAGTAGCTGAGGGAGGGCGATGCATCCTCTAGCTGCACCAGTGCAATTCTCTCCAGAGCTTCGGTCATGCTAGCTGGGACTGTGGGACCTGCTGGTTCTGGCACAAAAACACAGCTGCCAGTTCCTTTTGCCCCATGTGCAACAGGGATGGTATTGATTACACCATGAAGCCACAGAGAGTGCTCAGGGCTCTCTCCAGAGACAAAAGCGCTCCCTTAGGGAAGTCTCTATTCCTGCTGTGATTTAATTAATTTAAGTAGAAATGGTAGCCATTTGTCCCTGGACTGCATTTTGTATCTGCAATCTGAGGTGAGTAGGTTTCCTCCTTTGGGGAGGTGGGGGGGGGGGGTTGGCTAGGGGGATGCTTCCCCTTTTTCTGGATTTGGGGTCATTGGGGTTTGTTGGTCTCAGTTTTTGGCCCCTCTGTCTGAGTGCTTTAGGAAGGCATGGCCAGGTAAACTGTCCCAGGAACCTGGTAGTCCCTGGTAGTGCACTTGTTTCCTTAAGAGGAGTTGTCCTTCCTCATAGACAGGGTACTGTGATGATATGTAAAGTCAGCTGTGACTGAGTAAGAAGAGAGCTGGGCTTGTTGCAGATTACTGAACTTACAATCTGAATTTACTTTCATGTTCGATTGAAAAAAATCAAAACCTTTTCAAGGTCTTCCCAGATTTATTTAGTGAAGTGGATCTGAAACAATATGGGCCATTCTCAGGCATCTAATTTACATGATCAGATTAATGCCCAAGCTATCAGGTCAGGGCCAGGGTCCATTGGCTGAAAGGGACCTCATGGTTTCTGTTGAGGATTAAAGCTACATAAAGGAAGAGATCCTGTTGCAGCATCTAGTGGTGTAGCTTAAGTGGTGCTTGAGAGGAGCCCTACTACAGCTTCTGGTGGTTCAGTGCACAAGAGGAGCCCCATTTATAGCACCTGGCATGTGCAGTTGTACTGAAAAGGAGATTTTGGAGGTCAGGGAAGGAGGGATAAAGAAAGATGAGGGGGTGAGAAAGAGTGGAAGAAGAGAAATGAAAAGTGCAGGAGAGAGAAGAAAAAAGAGAGATGCTGAAGGTGGGAAGAATAGGAATGGTGGGAGTAAAGGAAGGCTATAAAGGATAGAGATTGGGGGGGGGGGATAATAGAGGAAAAGGAAATAGAGGCCAGAGCCCATATATGGTGTAGGAAATAGGATGACCACTCAGGTCACAAAGCCATAATTCCCTTTTGAGTCAACATGTCAATCTATGAGCAAGTGGGCGTAAAGTGGAAAGGGGCACCAAAAGCAGCTCTGTCACCCACCCAGCAGATGGTGTCAAAAAGTCAGGGTTCTCTTCCTCCATTTCTTGTATAAGATGTGATACAGCCCTGAAACTTGCCAGTATCTTTGCCTCCAGTAGGTGAGTGTAGAAGGATTCATTGTTGGCCTGGCTCCTGGTAGGATAGACTGGGGTCTATGGGTTGCTGGTTAAACTCCTCTGGCCTGTTAGGCTCTTATAGACTAGTATGTGGACCTTTATCCTAATTGAGCTGGGAGTGGTCCAGTTCCAGGATTCTGGCTTGAGGGTCTCGGTCCTGGTGGGCTTGTACTAAGGCAAGGGGACCTGGGGGAAGAGGGGCTTGTGTTGTACATTCCTTCTGTCATGCAATCTGTAAAAGACTTTGGCAAATGTTTAGCTACCCCTACACTTTGGTTCATTCTTGAGCTATGGTGTGGTCTGAAGGCATTCAGATCTCTTTAGCTGCTGAGATCAGGGAGTCTAAATAATTCAGGTTCTCTGGCTTTCCTGAGGAAAATGGCAGTGGTCTAATTCTCACCAGTTGCCTAAAAGAGGACTAGACATAGGAGCATGAGAAGATCTGAGAAAGGGATGAGTCCTTGGTAGTTTTGTTTTGGCAGGGTGAGTTTGCATCACTGATTGCTCAGGTGACCTACTCCCTATAGATTGTAGAGAGGGCACCTGAAGATGCATCAGAAGGGGACCCTTAATATGCATGAGAGATTTGCATATATTTGACCTAGTAGGCATGCAAATCTCTTCATGCATATTCGTTAGGAAAACCCTGAAAACCTGACCAGCTGGCAGCTAGGACAGTGGCTCTGTTTTGTCATATTGTAAAAGCTTTAAGTTCCAATGAGCTTGAGAGGTTAACATGTTGTAAACTTGAAGTTTCAACAAGAAAATTGTTAAAGTAAGCAGTAATATAACATTAGTACTGTATCAGTTTGAATGGTGTTTGTGAAAACTGCGGGGGTTGAAAATTGAAGGAATGCGTTCACTTTTTTCAGTTGCCATTGACTGGCTTCAAGCAGCATGTTAATAAGAGCCATTGTTGAGCCTTTTGAATGATCTTAAAAGAGGGATTATCTCTGGAGTGGTAATGCTGGATGGAATGCAGCTTTGCTTTGGGCGTTCTAAAATTTCACTTTCCCTATTAAAAAATAGTTTGGAAAGTAATGACTAGAGTGGTAGAATCTGTCATCTCTTGATAAGAGCCACTAAAACTTGATGAGGAATGATGCAGACAGAACTTTGTTCAAAAATGCTCTTAATGGTCAGTAACTAAAAAAAAAAAATTCCCAAAAATATGCCATGTGTTTCCTTTGGAGGATAATTATGCTCTAATAACATGGGTATTTCAGCTTTGAAGCTTGGAGTTGTGGTGCTGTAATTATTATTCATTTATACACGATGAAAGTTTCTCCATCCTCATGAGTTTTATGTTACTGGTGGAAAGGTAAGCAGAGCTTCAAGATCTGTTTTTGATACTGGAATGTATAGTGTGATTAGTTGGTTACTTAGACTTGGCTTGACTTCCTATGGTGATAGGAAGTGAGTGAATAGGAGACAGGCTATCACTGAGCAGGTAAGAATGTTATTTTGTGAAGAAGGAGATCTTGTCCAGTAGTTGAAGCATTCAGTGGAATTTTCAAGGTGACAAAACCCCCTGCACCTCTGACATTGTGCAAGAACTTAAAGCTTTTTAGTTACAAAAAAAAAAAAAAAAGCACATTTATACTTATGATTTTAAAACTCATATGTGAATTCAATTTGTTTTGGGGCGACTACATAATGCACTCAAAAATAGTTAGAAAAATTCTTCCAAGACTTGCCTACCAGGGACAAACTACAATCACTACGTATTCTGGTAGTTGCAACTGCACTCTGGTATTTTTCAGGGGAGGAACTACAGTGGGAGTACAATGAGCACTTCTTTGCCTGGCAGGTATACCTACCTCTTACCCCATTCTCTGTTCTATCCCCACAGTGTATATGCAGTGTATTATCTGTATTGTAGTTCAGCATGTAACTGTGTTTACTCCAGCTCAGTGTATAGTCTTTACTCCTAGCGATCATTCCTTGGCACGTGACCTCAGCCTTCCTCTCAGCAGAGCCTGGGTCTTTCATCACCTTAGTGTCACTTCCTGATTGTCCTTACAATCTGTGATCTGATGCCTCTGCATGTGACCCTCTCCCTCCAAGCAAGTGTTGCCTTCAGTGACCACCTTTGTGACCTAGTTTCAGGCACTGACCCTTTTGGTGTCTTTCCTTGCCCTCTAGCTCTAGTCTTGTGGGTTTTCTTCCCACCTCCTCTCCGCAGTGCAGACTCCATCATGCCCCAGAGCATTTGCTCTCTGCTCTGTCCTCCTGAGAAGGTGGAATCCCTTTTTCACCATCAAGCATTCCCATCCATACTTCCCTTTTTTTTTAATTTTTTTTAAGCCTATCTTTTCAGGCACCATTCTTTATAATAAAGCAACTCATTCAACAGTCTTTTCCATAGCCCTCTCGCTACATTATCCGTCAACTTACTGAATAAAGTTTATAGTTAGATAAAAATTTGTTATACCGCAAGGCCGTTCACAATAAGCACTTACTATAAAAATATAAAAGCTATCACATACAAAGACTCTTGCCCTGGGTAGAAAGACTTCATGCTGTAAGTTCTGCTCTACTTATATTGCAATAAGTGGTTGAAATTCAGGAAAGTCTCTTTTTTATGGCTAGTTTATGGTTTATTAATTTGGTATACCACCTATAATCTATTTTCTCACCTTCTGGTCATTTTCTTCTTCCCCTGCCTTACTTCTGTAGCCATCTGTGTCTCATTCAAGACCTTAATTGGACTTAAACACTTGACCTCTTCTTGCCAGGCCACAGACATTTAAGCCAGAGACATTGTTGTATTGCTCATAGAAAAATCCTACTTGTCCCCAGGCAAGTGGATTTTCAATCTCCAGATATATGGTTAGCTTGTAGCAGGTTTTAATGATGGAGCTCTGGACTAACCTCGAGGTTCCTCCACTTCAGATCAACTCTTTTAAGTGCTTTTTCCTTGTCATCAAGCAGATGAAGCCATTACGTATGGGTTATGTCCATCAACCAGCAGGGGAGATAGAGAGCACTCAAACTTTCACAGTGCCCTCTTGGCCAGCTAGCTCCACTGCCTCTTCAGTATTCTCTATCTCCCCTAGCAGGGTGGCTGCAGCTTGTTCGAGCTCCAGAAAAATCTGCCGGGAGGTGGTTCCTGGCTTGCCAGTTGTTAACCGGGGTGTTGGAGGCTATAGCAGCCTCACTTTAAAGGCACATAGGTTAGCCCTTTCCCTGCCTTACCCATACCTCTGTGGATGTGGACATATTGCCTTGCTTTCCCTGTCCTTACCCACCAACAGTGGATGCAGGCATATAGGTTCGCCCTTTCCCTGCCTTTCCCAATCATCTGAGCCTCCGGAGTCTTCAATACCTCTGCTTTCCTCACAGCTTTAAAAAAAAAAAAAAAAAAAAGGCGCGTCGCGTTTTTAAATGCAGAGACGCTGGAACAGAAGTTTTTGACCTGATTTTCAGCAGGATCGTAGTTGTACACTAGATCCTTTGAGGTAAGAGTGTTTTCCAACTCCTCCAGGGTGGGCCCGCGATCGGGGCGATTTTGGCGCGAAACCGCCATCTTGGATTTTACCGCCGTTTTTCGGCGATGGCTGCAGACAATGTAAAGCGCTGTTCCACTTGTGGCAAGCGCAAATCAGCAGCAGGGCTCTGTAAATCGTGCTGTACTGGCGTAGGAGCCGGCCCGAGCATGGCGAGCGATGTTTTTTCCCGCTCTGAGCTGGCAGCGGGCGCCATTTTGCTTACACCACATGGCGCGGCCTCCGTGGACATGGAGAGACCTGAGCCGGGTGGGGCACCTCGAGATGAGGTTATTTCAGGAGTGGCTAGCACCGGACAGGATTTGGGTGCCCAGGGTGAGATTTTCTCCCCGGATTTTGTGCTTTTGCTGCATAAAGCATACATGATGAAAAGAGCCCTTCCTCAAGGGTCGCCTGAGGCTCCTCTGATTGCCCCCCACGATGGATTCTGGCCTGGGACTGCCCAGTGAGGCTTTTTTCCCAGATGCTTGGCCTAAAGATAAGCGCAGAAGGGTTAATTCCCCTTCAGATTTTGGTGCACCTTTTTCCCCCCCGTGGTCGGGGTGTGAGGATTCGGAGAACTCTGACAGACGTTCTTGGTCTGAGGAACCAGAGTCAGGTGCGGATTTACCACAGGATCTGGATGATCCCTCCGCGGTGAGGATTTTCCACCGTGATGAGCTGCCAGCGCTTATTTCAGATACCCTGCAGGCCCTCTCGATTGAAGATCCTGACAGTGGCATGGCCTCCTCGGGTAATCCCAGGATGGCTAGTACCAAGAAAGCTGCTCGGGCCTTCCCTTTGCATGACTCCATCCTAGAGCTTGTTTCGGCTCAGTGGGCTGACCCCGAGGGACCTTTGAGAGTTTCCAGGGCTATGGGGCAGTTATACCCTCTGCGTGTGGGACATATGGCTCGTTTTCAGATGCCCTAGTCACTGCGGTGACAAAGAGAACTACCTTCCCTGTTGAAGGAGGTGTTGCCCTGAAGGATGCTCAAGACCGTAGGCTGGAAACAGCATTGAAACGGTCCTTTGAAATTGCAGGTCTCACTGTTCGGGCGTCTGCATGCAGCTGTTATGCTGTTAGAGCCTGCCTAGCTTGGCTGCAACAGGCAGTGGCTCAGCCCGGAGATGGAGCGGAGCCCTTCTTGGATGTGGCTCCGCGGATGGAGGTGGCCTTGTCCTTTCTGGCTGATGCCCTTTATGACCTTGTCAGAGCTTCGGCTAAACAAATGGCAGTAGCAGTGGCGGCTCGCCGTCGTCTGTGGCTACGACACTGGGCAGCGGACATGGCCTCTAAGCAAAGGTTGGTGAAGTTGCCTTTTCAAGGACTTCTCCTATTTGGTGAGGAGTTGGAAAAAATTGTGAAAGGCCTGGGTGATCCAAAACCCCAGCGCTTGCCCGAAGATAGGCAGAGGCCTTCCTCTAAGGGCCAGGCGGTCCACTCCTCGTACAGACCTCGCTTCCGTGAAGCTAGAAGGTACCGCCTGGGGCATTCTGCTGGGTTCACTTCACATGCCCGTGGTCAGCAGAGGAACTCCTTTCGCTCGGACAAGCGTCCCGCAGTCGGTGGCTCAAGACCAGGAGTTCAGGGGCGACCCTCTCAATGATGGTGCGCCGGCCCTCTCCTCGATGCCTGTCATCGGAGGACGGCTTTCCCTCTTTGTCGAGGAGTGGGCCAAGATTTCCTCAGATCAGTGGGTTCTGTACCTGATCAGAGATGGATACAGAATAGAATTCAGCGCCCCAGTAAGAGACGTGTTTGTGGAGTCCCGATGTGGTTCTGCCGTCAAACAGGCGGGCGGCGGTGGCGGTGGAGTCACCTGTCCCCTTCACAATCTCTAGAGTTTTTGGGGGCCAGGTTCGACACAGTCTCGGGCTATGTGTTCCTACCCGAGCTAAGGCGGTGCAAGCTTCAGAATCAGGTCTGTCTGCTCCTGAGGATGCCCCGCCCGCGAGCTTGGGACATTGTCCAGCTGCTGGGATCGATGACAGCCACGATGGAAGTGGTACCCTGGGCGAGAGCGCACCTGAGACCTCTACAGTATTCCCTACTCCGGAGATGGTCTCCTTTTTCTCAGGATTACCTATGCAGACTTACTTGGCTCCCTGCGGCCCGACTCAGCATGGAGTGGTGGCTCTCGGACAGCATGCTGCGGCGAGGAATGCCGCTGACGCTCCCCGTTTGGTGCCTGGTGGTAACAGATGCCAGCCTGAAGGGCTGGGGCGCATACTGCAAGGGGAAGCATGCCCAGGGTCTATGGACACCCGAGGAGTCGGAGTGGTCCATCAACCGCCTAGAGTTGAAAGCGGTGTTTCAGGCGCTTCTGGCATTTCAAGTGACCCTGGAAGGATTGGCTGTCAGAGTGATGTCGGACAACACGACAACGGTGGCCTATATAAATCGACAAGGCGGAACAAGGTGCAGAGCACTAGCCGCGCAGGCCGAACTGATTTGCCACTGGGCCGAGCTGCATCTTCAGTGTCTGTCGGCAGCTCATATTGCAGGTCAGAGCAATGTGCAGGCCGATTATCTGAGCAGGCATCAGATCGATCCAGCAGAATGGAATCTGGCAGACGAAGTTTTCCTGCAGATCTGTGCCAAATGGGGCAAGCCCGTGATGGATCTAATGGCGACAAGTGCCAATACCAAAGTCCCGTGCTTCTTCAGCAGACGGAGAGATCCTCGCTCGGCGGGGTTGGATGCCTTGGCTCAACCATGGCCTCCGGGTCTACTTTATGTGTTTCCCCCATGGCCCTTGATAGGGCGCCTGCTCTTGCGGATTCGGCTGCACCCAGGAGAAGTGGTCCTCATCGCCCCGGATTGGCCAAGGAGACCTTGGTATGCAGACCTCCGACAGATGCTCCTGGAGGCTCCTCTGCCGTTACCTCTGGTACCGAACCTGTTGACTCAGGGACCGGTAGCCATGGAGTGGTTATGGTGGTGAAGTTGTTTGTATTATGCTGTGAGGTGAGTACAAGACATTGTGTTTTCTCAGCATTCAGTTTTAATTGGAATGCATCCTCCCAGGCGTGCATGATTTGGAGGCTTTGGTTGATCTTGTTGGTGATTTCGTTTAGATCATGTTTAAACGGGATATAGATCGTGACATCGTCTGCATATATGTAGGGGTTGAGGTTTTGATTAGCTAGTAATTTAGCTAAGGGTATCATCATCAGGTTGAAGAGGGTGGGTGAAAGTGGGGATCCTTGGGGGACTCCACATTCGGGTGCCCATGGGTCTGATGTGTCCGCATTCGTTGTTACTTGGTTGTGATTTTGTGGTCAGGAATCCTTTGAACCAGTTCAGAACTTTACCGCCAACTCCGAAGTATTCCAGTATGTGTAATAGTATTTGATGATTGACCATGTCAAAGGCACTGGACATATTAAATTGTAAGAGGAGTATGTTGTTGCCAGTTGCACTTGATTGTTTGAATGAGTTCATTACAGACACTAGTACCATTTCTGTGCTGTGATTCGACCGGAATCCTGATTGGGACTCGTGTAGAATTGAGTGTTTATCTAGGTAGTCGGTGAGTTGTTTCGTCACCAAGCCCTCCATAAGTTTGGTTATAAGCGGAATGGATGCTACTGGGCGATAATTGGTTAAGTCCATATGCCTTTAGGGACCCTGATAGTGGAAAGTTAAGCCCCTGATGCAACCTCTAGGAGGTGAAATGTGGCCACGTCGGGCATCTGATTTTAATAAGCTGTGTTTGCTCTTTTATCTTTGGTCTGCTCTGTTGATTGGAGGTGGCTCTAAGCCTCTGTTGTCCTTGCTGTTACTTTGCATTTGTCCACATTAAATTTCATTGGCCATGCAGTCTTCCAGTTTTTAAGGTCTTCTTGCAATTTTTCACAATCTGCATGTATTTTGACAACTTTGAATAGTTTTGTGTAATCTGCAAATTTATCCAAGATGTATAGTCATCTTGCTGTTTAAGTAAATCGCTAGTAGATCTCTTAGTGCATGCTAACAGGAACATTTCCTCAAGATGCTTTAGTGCTTCCTGTTGTAAGCTTTTTGAGGTGTGCTAAGTCCGTGTTAGGGCTTAGCACACCTTAGTAAAAGGGCTCCTACGTGACATACTGGGGTTCACAGGGTGAGTAGCAGTGAATGGATTATACTGTGTAAGGCTTTGAACTTGATAACTATGGAGAATAATCTGTTTTTTTCAAGTACAGTTACCCTTACTGACACCTGGCAACAGGTGCCTTTTGAGAGTCAACTGACCCATATGTCCCCTGTTTTTTTAAATTTTGGTTCAATTTATTTGATATACTGCCTAAATAATAAAAGTCTAGGTGGTTTACAAGTAAAGTTATTGAATAATTCAATCTAAAAAGGGAAGTTGTAAATTAAAAACAAAACGAAGACCATAAAAGACAAGACATTAATACAAGAGGAAAATAGGAAGAGGCAAAATTACAAAATAGATGGACATCATGGGAAGGTAAAACAAGAGGAAGGTAACATAGTAACATAGTAAATGACGGCAGATAAAGACCTGTACGGTCCATCCAGTCTGCCCAACAAGATAAACTCATTTTACATGGTATGTACACCCAAGTTTGATTTGTCCTTGCCTTTCTCCGGGCACAGACCGTAGAAGTCTGCCCAGTACTGTTCTTGTACTAAGTTCTGAAGCTAACATCGAAGCCCCTTAAAATTTACACTCCAGCCCATCCCTATCTATTCAGTCATGATCAGGGCGTAGACCGTAGAAGTCTGCCCAGCTCCCGTTTTGTTTCCAGTTACCGGCATCGCCACCCAATCTCCGCTAAGATTCCACGGAACCATTCCTTCTAAACAGGATTCCTTTGTGTTTATCCCACGTATGTTTGAATTCCTTTACCGTTTTCATCTCCACCACCTCCCACAGGATGGCATTCCACATATCCACCACCCTCTCCGTAAAAAAATACTTCCTGACATTAGTCCTAAGTCTGCTCCCCTTCAACCTCAATTCATGTCCTCTAGTTCTAGCGCCTTCCCGTCTCCGGAAAAGGTTCATTTGTGAATTAATACCTTTCAAATATTGTTCACGGAGAAGCTCCGACCTATATGTCAGACCTCATAGACCTGCCTACTAGGAACACAAAAAGATCATCACGAACATTCCTCAATCTCCACTACCCCAGCTGTAAAGGACTAAAATATAAAACCCCATACGCATCCAGTTTCTCCTACATATGCACACAACTATGGAACGCATTACCGAAGGCCATAAAAACAATACACGACCTAGCAATCTTCTGAAGACTACTGAAAACTGACCTGTTCAAGAAGGCTTACCATAACGATCCATCCTAGATACAAAATAATTAGACTTTACACGAACTAGACAAAAACGAACTATTGTCGCGCTTGACTGTTTAACCTCATTGCTATTAACGAAAGCTTCACAACTTGCACTACCACTTTATTTCCTAAGTTGAAAATGATATCTTTATAGTCGATGACCTAACTTATGTTACAACTCACTTTATCACTCAGATACCTCTATGAAATACCATAATGTATTCCTCGGCACCTTAAAGCAAAACCATTTGTAATTTTGTACCCGGAAAAGGAAGTCAATCAGAAACCTCTATGTAATACCACAATGTATTCTTCTTTACCATGTATGTATGCACCTTAATGCAATACCATTTGTAATTTTGTAATTCTGTACCCGGAAATGGCGATTGCCATTCCGGCATAATGTAAGCCACATTGAGCCTGCAAATAGGTGGGGAAATGTGGGATACAAATGCTACAAATAAATTATTAAAAATATCTCCCCTGTTTCTCCTTTCCTCCAAGGTATACCTGTTCAGGTCAGCAAGTCTCTCCTCGTAGGGTTTGCAACGCAAATCCCATACCATTTTTTGTAGCTTTTCTTTGCACCGCTTCCAGTCTTTTTACATCTTCAGCAAGATACGGCCTCCAAAACTGAACACAATACTCTGAGTGGGGCCTCACCAACGACTTATAGAGGGGCATCAACACCTCCTTTCTTCTGGTGGTTAATGCCCTCTCTACGCAGTCTAGCATCCTTCTGGCCAAGAGAGATCTCATCCTTTTGAGCAGTTGCAAGCCAAACATTTTAGAGCAGAGGAGTCGAGCCAACCAGTAAAAAGCAAAAGTTTGTATGTTACCTAGATAAATGAAATAAAAAAATTAAAACTAAACTGAGAATATTACGATTATTGGTTTAAGAATTAACACTTAATTCTTGAATTTAGATTACTTCTTCTTCTAATTTTTATTTTATGTGACGTCAAAGATCATTCTATTTCTTGAATTAAATGTGCTAAAGCAAAAGCATTTTCTATGAAGAGAATACGAGTGTAGCCAGACCATTAAGGGCTGCTGCACTTGCCAACTGGTCTTTAAATTGCTAATCTGGTAGTCCTGTAGCACACAGTTAGAAATTCATCTGCTCACTTTGGGGCCTTTTGACTAAAGTACTGTAAGGTTTTGCCCTTACTATGCTGTAGCAGCAGGAATAAATATGCAAATAAGTGCTAAAATGTTCTTTACCATGCATTAAGACAGTGTGCAATTGATGTGCAAATCAGCACGCATTGTCATTCCAGTCTGGTACATTAACTACTTAATACATTTTAGTAAAAGGGCCCCTTAAAGATTGAGCATATCACACCTTGCGTTTTTTTAGATTCCTCTTCTAAACTGTGTTTTTTTTTAATGTTCACTAATATATTGTCTTGGAGCTATATATACTGAGTGAAGTTGTGTTAAGTGCTAATTGCTAATAAGTAGTTGACTCACAGATAATTAATCATCATTACTTATTTACTTTCATGCAGTATTGAAGCACAGTCCAGGGGTTTGGCATTTTACTGTAGGCAGGCAATATTGAAGTATGATCCAAGGCTTTTGTCATTTTACACTAATATAGGAAACAGTTATTACTGCACAGCATTGCAACCAATTACAATATATGACATTTATACAGTAATGAAGAAAACTCAGAATATTTGAAAAATGATTACATTGTATTATGGTAAACATTTATAACCCATGCATATCTCAGTTCACTGGGGCTCATAATAGAAAAGGTTGGGCGTACCCAAGTTACAAAAACATAAAAATCTAATCTTAATATTCAGAAAGACAGAAACTTTTGAAATAACCAGGTTTTTAACAGTTTACAAAAAGTCTTAAAATTAGTTTCATGGCATATGATCTTTGTAGCATATTCCACCATTTTGCCACCTGCTAAGAAAAGGTAAAAAGAAAACTCGGTTTTATAAATTAACCACACAGGAGGACGATACTGACGTCAAATAATGTCTAGAAATGGTATTATAATTTTTGTTAGATATATCTATGAGATTAATCATGTATAGTGGTGCTTGACCATACAAGGTAAGAAAAACAACAGCAAAATTTAGAAACTGAGCATGCCTTGTCAGATTTTTCTTGGACCTGGGAGCCAGCCCAAAAATATAAAAGTTGATGACTGAGAACTCTCAAGACATTCTAATTGTGCCCACTGAAGCTGAGCTTGGGGTTTGGTGGAGGGAAGAGGCTGAGAAACCTCTCCGCCATTAGCTTTTAAGTTTTGCAGGATTCACTTCTGAATCTTCTGCATTTGTTTTCCCATTCTGTTTGTGTTAGGGAGAGGGAAGGCCATAGGGGACTAGGAAAGCTTTTGAAATCAGCACTCTTTGCTTGTGAGCAACACTGTGCTAGCTTGTCCTGGTTACTTGTACCTGAGGAAACTTTCTTTTTTTTGCTTCAACTATTGCCATTGTCTATCCGTACAAATCTGTCTTGATACTTTTAGCACACACAGTTCTCTCCCCCTCCCCTTCCTGTCTCTAATAGTCTCCCTCTGTGTCTCAACCCCTCTCATCGTTATCCCCAGCATTTTCTCTTTCCTTTATGTCTGTTTTTGTGTCAGGGGTGGGAAACTTACCACAGCTCAAACTGTGTGGCACTAACCAGAAAGTTGGGTTATTCCTTAGGGCTACTCAAGGACAATTACCAGCAGTGGCATATGTAAGGCTAAGTAACTGAGCTGGAGAAAGGAAACTATAACCTGGGCTGCTCAGAAATTGAAGTCAAGTATTTGCAGTACTGATCTCTGCGCTTTGTGTATCTCTATGAAAGACTGACATATGGGTCTTCATACATGGCGCTGTTGTCAGTCTGACAAGGCCCAGTAGCAGGCCGCAGAGGGAGTGGAGGAGTGGCCTAGTGGTTAGAGCACCGGTCTTGCAATCCAGAGGTGGCCGGTTCAAATCCCACTGCTGCTCCTTGTGATCTTGGGCAAGTCACTTAACCCTCCATTGCCTCAGGTACAAACTTAGATTATGAGCCCTCCTTGGACAGAGAAATATCCAGAGTACCTGAATGTAACTCACCTTGAGCTACTACTGAAAAAGGTGTGAGCAAAATCTAAATAAATAAATAAATAAATCTCGAACAATAAGGCTTGTGTAAAGACCAGTTTTCACCTTCATTCTAGTGTGAGTTACATGTTATTTCAGTCAGTTGTTCTCGCTCCTGGATGTAGAAGAAACGGTTGCAACAACAAAAAACCTTCATTAACCAAAGTTTGGACAACTAGGGAGATATCTCAGGTGCACTACTCCTGCGGCAGACCGGACAATTTCCCCATGCTGTTTGAGTACCCTGGAAAGGAGACAAAGAGGATAAGACCTCAGTATTCCTCAATCTCCACTATCCTAACTGTAAAGGGCTAAAATATAAATCCACATACGCGACCAGTTTCTCATACATCTGCACGCAGATATGGAACGCACTACCGAAAGCCATAAAAACAACGCAAGACCTAACCATCTTCCGAAAACTATTGAAAACGAATCTTTTCAAGAAGGCATACAACAAACATACATCTTAAATACTAAATAACAACACTATGCAAGATCTATACAAAACCGAAATCTTACCACATGACTGTATAACCTCTTTGCTAGTAATGACTAAGCACTACCACTTTAAACCTTATGTTGAATAGGGAATATCTATAGTCGCTGACCTAATGTATACTACAATCCAAGCTATTACTCAGGAACCTTCATGCAGCACCATAACATATTCTGCTTTACCATGTATGTATACACATGATATATATATACACCACGATCTGTTCCATATATGTTATGCTCCGTGTATGTCACCATGCATGTCTGCACCTTAACTCAATACCATGTATAATTCTCTTACCCGGAAATGGCAACCGCCAGTACGGCAAATGTATGTCAACATGTATGGTGCACCTTAATGCAACACCATTTGTAATTCTGTTACCCGGAAATGGCAACCGCCACTACGGCAAATGTAAGCCACATTGAGCCTGCAAAAAGGTGGGAAAATGTGGGATACAAATGCTACAAATAAATAAATAAGTATAGCTAAGTTTGGTTGGCTCTCCCTTCATCTATCTCATATTCATATCAGTTAAAAGATCCATACTACAACATTCAGTTAAAAGCAGTCTGTTATTTTTCCAGAACCCATTTGTTGAAGTGCATACACTCCTAGACACGGTTCTCTTGTATTCCTGCTTATATTGCCAGCACTGCAGCCATGCTTCAGCAGATAAGAGATATCTGCTTGCAAAGCTATGTAGTGATGTTGCTCTGCTTATATTTACTTAAACCCCTTCCTATGGAATGCCATCCTGCTTGATTTGAGGAATGGTGCTTCACTATGGCTGCCTGGGGCTATTCCTGGGCTTCCCTCCATGCTATTAACTTTACTGTTTTGTTTTCTTTTTATATTCTCTTCTTTCTTTTCTCCTTTTACATTTTATAAACTGATTTATTGCAAAAAATGGTCTATAAAATTGTCATTAAAAAGTAAAATAAAACTTATCCATAGAGTTATTCAGTATTGCAAACACTTGATAAATGGGTATCCAGAAATTTATGAGTGAGTGTTTTTTTGTGAAAGGTGATGAGTTGTTTGAGAATACATTTTACTATGACTTTTGATAGTGTTAGAGTGGGTAGTGTAACCATTTGGCAAAAAAATTGTAATATTGGTGTATGGCTAGATTTAAGCTTGGTGGTATTGTGAATGATGACCATCGCATTATTAGGTTTTATGCAATTGCACGCTTTCCCTCAAAATCGATAAACAATTGGGCATGTGTTTGTAGAATAAGATCAGTTATGCATGTAGCTTAATTGGCTAATTAGTGCTAAATTGGTGAGAAGTATCAATAATTGGCCTTAGCAAGCACTAATTGGAAGTTTGTGTCTATGTGCGTAACTGACATGCCCCTATTCTATAAACTGAACACCTAATTTCTATAGCACACAACTCCAGGTGGGCGTGGACATGGGAGAGGCATGGGTAGGTCAGGGATGTGCCAAGCAATTATTTTTTGTAACTTTATTTATATTTTGCAAAATACACACAAATAACAATAACAATGAAACAAATCCAAACCCAACCAAAAGAAAGACCAATGCATATATCTTACTGGGTTCCTTCAATATGCCGCATAGTAAAAATGCCCAACATCAGGTCATTAAAATCCCTTAACTCTCCCCATCCCCCCCCCCAACCAATCACCCCTCCCTCCCCCCCTGTACAAGATGTTGCAGCACCAGGATCAGGTTACAATCCTTCTTCCTATGATCAAGGTTGAGTGACCAGAGGTAATACTGGCATCAATTTTTCCAACCAGGTGATATATCCATTGCAAGTGTGGTGAAAAGATAGGAGCCTAATCCTCTTAATTGCTGCCAATTTGGACATCAAGTAAATATGATATAGTTTTGAGATGAAGTTGGTGTTCCCTGGCAGAGCAGGTGTTTTCCACGCTGAAGCTATACCCAAGCAACCAGCTGTAACAGGTGAACCGGTTTCCTCTTATGAACGGTGAGGATGAAGGGACCAATTTTGAGTAAACAGAACAGCCATAGATTTGACCAGTGGCACCTCCAAAATCTCCGAAGCCCTGACCTGATCCCAATAGGCATGGGCCACAGGACAAGACCACCATATTTTTTCAGAAAAGTCTCTTGTTCACTGCAGGCCCACCAGCACAGATCATTTCCCTGGCCATACATGGCTTTTACACAGGTGTGTGTGTGGTGGGGGGTGGTAATACCATTGGTACAGCATTTTATAACCATTCTCAACCATATTAGATGCTGTAGAGACACGCAATAAAGAATTTAGATTTTTCTCCCTTTCTGTGGTCTCAAAATTAGCACCCAAGGTATTCTCCCAGACCATATTATATTGAGTGAGTGGGGGATTCTGTTGTAGTAAACCTCTATAGAATCTCTACCACTACTGCCCTGTACCGCCCGCTCAATGAGGGAAGTTTCCATCAGCAGCTCAGTCCAAGCTTTACAGCGGACAAAATACTCCAAGAAATTAGTCATGATGTTATATAATACTGTTATTTATGCACTTAACTGTCTGTATTTGGGTACAAGTGTTTACACCAGCCTTTGAGCAGGCATGAATGCTCGCACCATGCTGGTATTCTATAACAGTACTTCCACATGGAACTACCATATTTTTAATGGTTCTCATTGACTCCTGATAGAAGCCAAGTGTAGATTTGAGGTTATAGTGCTGACCTTTAAGGTGCTATAAGGAATGGGACTTGAGTGTTTGAGACTTACTGACCTGAACGTTTATACCCTGGAGGAAAGGAGAAACAGGAGTGATATGATACAGATGTTAAAATATTTGAAAGGTATTAATCCACAAACAAACCTTTTCCAGAGACAGGAAGGCACTAGAACTAGGGGACATGAATTGAGGTTGAAAGGGGGCAGACTCAGGAATAATGTCAGGAAGTATTTTTTCTCAGAGAAGGTAATAGCTACCTGGAATGCCCTCCCGCAGGAGGTGGTGGAGATGGAAACGGTAACAGAATTTAAAAAATGCTTGGGATAAACATAAAGAAATCCTGTTTAGAAGGAATGGATCCAAAGAAGCTTGGTGAAGATTAGGAAGCAAAGCCAGTACTGGGCAAACTTCTACAGTCTGTGCCCTGATTGTGGAGTGGAGCTTTTCAGGGGCTTTGACGTTAACTTCAGAAATTTTAGAACAAATACAGTGCTGGGCAGACTTCTATGGTCTAAGCCCTGAAAATGGCAAGGACAAACCAAGACCAGGTATACATATGATGTATGATAAATGGCAAGAAACTATAGTTCTGTGGAGTGCTATAATTGTTAGAAAAGGGAAAAAAGAACGCACACTGGTGTGTTGGACCGTTGACGTACACGTTACTTTATATCTGCACCTGCCTTTGAAAGTTAAGTTTTTCAAGTTTTTCACATTGTTTTGGATCCCTAGCTCTTCTGTGGAGTTTTAGCATTTTCTAGATTCTGAAATGTGGGGTTTTTTTTATGCCAATGAAGATAAGACACCCAGAAAACTATGTCAACTTCTGTTGTTAACATTAACTTTTTGGGTTGGAGGCTGGGCTAGATTCAGAGGCTCCCCCCCCCCCCCCCCCCCCCCACCATTTTTTCTATTTTCTAAGAATTTAATGCACTCCACAGAATTATAGTCCTTTGAAGAAGTATAGTTTCTTGCCATTTATCGTTATGAGAGATTTTTGTGTAGCAATATACTGACTACTCTCTTTTCCTTTTTCTGGGATGTATACATATGAAGTATCATATACCATATGTATCGAGTTTATCTTGTTGGGCAGACTTGACGGACCATACAGGTCTTTATCTGTTGTCGTCTATTAGTTACTATGAGCCTGATTGCTGTACTGTGCAGAGATGAATTTCCTGTTCATACTTTATGTAGATGTGACTAGATTAAACAAGGGATAGAGAATCCTCATGTTTTGGCACCAAGACTGTGGAACTCTATTCCAGAGAAAGTTCATACACAGAGGAGAGCATTTGAGATTTCAAATGCGTGTAAAAGCATGGTTATTTGGGGCAAGCTTGTTAGGATATTTTATACTGAATTGGAATGGCATATAGCTGGTGGAAAGTAGGTCTGTGCTGTGGGGGAGGGAAATTTAGTTGGGGCAGAGATCTGTTCTATGTATTGATTTATTATTCTTTCCAAACCAATGGAAATAAAATATAAATAAGGAGTTGAGAAGTCTGGGGCCAAAATATTTCTCAGGGACCCCCAGGTCTAATCTACCTCATTTTTGAACCTGATGTCTCTCTTCACAAGTTTTCCCATCACACCCATAGGAGCCAACTTTTCAAAATTATTGGGGGTGCTAAGCCCAGTGGAAATAACCCCTCCCTAGACACATACAAGGAATTTTCTCAATACTGGTGGTGCTCAAGCACCCACAGCACCCACAGAGTCGGCTCCTATGATCACACCAGCTTTGGTCCTGTTTTGTCAAATTTTCAGAATTAAGTTTCCCCCTTCCCCATTCCTCCTCCCCAAATGGGAATTTAGCAGTTTCGCTTGTGCAGCACAGAAACTGATACACTGAAACATAGCAGGGGAATTGCCTCTGGCAAACTGCATGGCCCTTCTGGTCTCTCTCTCTCTGTCATGCACACATACATGCACCTTGCACCCATGAAGCATGCTCTGTGTTTTTCCCCTAAGTGCTGCTACACCGCTTTCCCTGATAGGCTGCTTCTTAGTGATTCTGATATGAAACCTAGTGACTGAACCATATAGCTTGATTAATAGTTACTATGTGTATCGCTATCTAATATATGTTTTACCACATAGTGGCACCCTGTGGGTAAACTGTAAAATCCCTCTGGCTTCATATATTGTATCGCCTGTTTTCATTTTATTATTCTTTCCATGCCAATAGAATGTTTGTGTATTTCTCTGTTCAAAGACAGAGATAGCAGAGATGCACACGTGTATTTATGCATGCAGAGTGGCTGGAAAGAATTCCATGAACTATGCTCCATATGCTTTCCCTATTTGTCTGAGTTATGTATAATTGTGAATTGCTCTGGGTTCCTTTAAAGAAGGAGCTAGTAATACACATAAATTTATGTCCTCCTGATATTTCTTTTTGATTTATTCTAGGAGAACACTGTGAAGTGAGCTCCCGCTCTGGTCGTTGTGCCCCAGGAGTGTGTAAGAATGGGGGTACCTGTGTTAACCTGCTCATTGGAGGCTTCAAATGTGAGTGCCCACCAGGAGAGTACGAGAGACCCTACTGTGAGATGACCACCAGAAGCTTTCCAGCTCAGTCTTTCATCACCTTCAAGGGCCTGCGGCAGCGCTTTCACTTCACTGTTTCCCTCATGTAAGTTTACCTCCTTCACCAACCTGGACTGTGCAAGTTTCAAACTTTGTTTGCATTGTTGCTGACTCTGTCAGTACTCGCTCCTTCATCCCAAAGCTAGTCATTGAATCTGTTCAATTTTTCCTCTCCTGGAAGAATGTAGGGCTACCATCCAATAATCACGGTGTGTATGGGATTATCAGTGAACATAAGAAATTTGTATGGTTATATTTACATTCTTTTTGACCACAGGGAGGTTTAGTGACTTTTTACAAGGTCACTTAGCAAGCAGTAGATAAGTAATTAGAATTGTATGTACAAGTTGCGGACTCTGTGATTTTTCCATTGCATCACTCTCCCAGTCCTGATAGCATGTGCTACCTGTGACATCAGTGTAGCATGCTCTGTGCAACTGCTGCTTTAATAATAATCAAATATTAATGTCTGTGACAGCAGCTGGTCTCTGCAGACAGTGCAGCATTGTTCTACCTGACTAGCAAGGTGTAAATAACAGTTTTTTTTCTGAGATCCACCCTCATTTGCTTTTCTTTCTGCAGTGGAAAAGAAATCTAGGTTGAAAAATGGCAATGGGTACCCCCCCCCCCCCGCCAGCACTTTTTCTTTATATTTTAGGAATTTAGTGCATTGGGGCTGTTGAGACCAGAGGGATGTTTGAAAATATATTGGTAAATTGCAAGGTAACAATATAAAAGGTAGAAACAACAAAGGAAGACATTTTGACTATGAGGCAGAAGTCTTGGCATGTAGATGCAAATTTCCTCTATCAGGAAGTCTTTAGGAAACCCTGTTCTCCTATTTTCCAAAACTCCAAATTGCATACAGTCTGCCTGAAGTACTGCAGTGTTCAGAACTACTATAGTTAGGGTTACCATATGTCCGGATTTACCCGGACATGTCCTCTTTTTGAGTACATGTCCGTACAACCGGGTGGGTTTTGCCAATCTGCCCATTTGTTCGGATTTCTGGACAAACAGGCAGGCTGGTGGGCTACGGCCCGCCCGCCAGCCTGCCTGCCCGTTTGTCCAGAAATCCGGACAAACGGGCAGATTGCTAGCCTCCCCTACCCTTACTTACTACTGCCCTGGTGGTCTAGTGACCTCTTCTGCCTTCGGGGCAGGAAAGAGCCTCCTCTTTCCTGCCCGGAGCGCTGCCCTGCATGCTTCCTTCCTGTTGCTGATCTCGGCGCCGATTCAAAATGGTCGCCGAGATTTGAAGTGACCTTGCGAGACTTCAATTCTTGGCGGCCATTTTGAATCGGCGCCGAGATCAGCAACAGGAAGGATGCATGCAGGGCAGCGCTCTGGGCAGGAAAGAGGGGGCTCTTTCCTGCCCCGAAGAGGTCACTAGACCACCAGGACAGTAGTAAGGTAAGGGGAGGGGGGTGACGGGGTGTGTGACAGGGGGCGGAGTAAGGATGTGAAAGGGGGCGGGGTGTGATGGGGCGGGACAAAATTTGGTAACCCTAACTATAATACTCTTTCCAAAGGAAATCACTGAATGTAACATCCATCAACAAGCCACCTCTGGAGTAGCTCCCACACTCTGGATCACACTCCCAGCAAGTTTTCACTTAGGCAGGTGAAAGCTTGGCTCTTTTGCCAAGCATTTAATGCAAAAAGAAAATAATCACACGTGCCAGCCGCACTTTTGTAGTAGGATTTGCTTATCCATTCTTTCTCTAGCTGAGATCATTTTCTTGCACCTTTTCTGACTTCATGCATAATTTTTGCTGAAGTTTGTCTAACTCCTGTTATTCTCTATCTTAGCTCCATATATTCCACTTCCACTTTCACCCTGTGCTGTCTATTAAGATATTTTAATGTGTATTGTGTTGATATTGTAAGCAGCTTACTTATGCAATAAGTATACTATAATTTGAATATTTACTTCTGTAATCTATTGCTTATGTTTGGCTTATTCTTGGTGTACACTACCTTGGAGTGAATTTCTTAAAAAAAAAAAGAGGTGGTAAATAAATTGTAATAAATAATCCTTCATTCTATAAATGGTGGTGCCCTTTGTTTAGGAATAACTTCAACTAAAAATTTTCTGTAACTGTTGATTAGTCCCTCACATTAATCTTGAGGAATTTTGCATACTGTACCATACTGAACTGTATTGGCTCTGTGACATTTGAGGGCTTCCTTGCATGAACAGCTCACTTCAGGACATTTTAATAGGTTTAGGCCAGGATTTTGACTGGGTCAGATGAAAACATGAAATCTCTTCAGCCATTTTGTAGTAAATTTACTTAAAGGTTTAGAGTTGTCATCTTGATGCATGACTTACCTTTCATTCTAGCATGAATTACATGCCATTTCAATCAGTTCTTGCCCCTGGCTGTGGAAGGTGCCACAATAAAAGATCTTCACTGGCCAAAGTTCAAACAAGTAGGGAGATATCTCATGTGCACAACTCCTATGGCAGATCAGTCAGTCTTCTCTTGCTGTTTGGAATACCCTGGCTCAACTTCAGTTTATAGTTGAATGGCCCCATATTCTTCTCTAGACTTTTATGATATAGAGCAGAATTGATGTTTCCATAAATGATGGCAAACCATCCAGATCCTGGTACAACAAAGTAGCCTCAAACCATGGTATTTCCACCACCATACTTCACAGATTGAGCTTCTTTCACTGGAAATGAAAAAGTCGTGCGAATCTTCACTGTTAGCCAAGCATTCATCTACATCCTGAGTGGAGATAGTTTTATGTTAAATGAAGCTTTTCTGGAAGCATGATCCAGGGTATGGAGGCTACTCCAGCGAAGGCGTGTTGGTGGATGGTTTCATTGAGTGATTTCCTTTGGACAGCGAGTACTATAGTAAGGGACTTGTGGAAAATCCACTATTTCTGCGATAAGCAGTATAGAATATTTTGTAATTTTTTGGGATCTTGCCTGGTATTTGTGATCTGGATTGGCCACTGTTGGAAACAGGATGCTGGGCTTGATGGACCTTTGGTCTTTCCCAGTATGGCAATACTTATGTACTTATGGTTAGGACAGCTGTTGTTGTGGGTGATTCGATTATTAGGCATGTAGATAGCTGAGTGGCTGATGGACATGAGGATCGCCTGGTGACTTGCCTGCCCGGTGCGAAGGTGGTGGACCTCATGCATCACCTAGATAGGATTTTAGATAGTGCTGGGGAGGAGCCAGCTGTCTTGGTACATGTGGGTACCAATGACATAGGAAAATGTGGGCGAGAGGTTCTGGAAGCCAAATTTAGGCTTTTAGGTAGAAAGCTCAAATCTAGAACCTCTAGGATTGCATTTTCTGAAGTTCTACCCATTCCACTCATAGTGCCCAAGAGAGGCAGAGCTCCGGAGTCCCAATGCGTGGATGAGACGATGGTGCAGGGAGGAGGGGTTTAGATTTGTTAGGAACTGGGCAACATTCTGGAGAAGGGGGAGCCTATTCCGAAAGGATGGGCTCCACCTTAACCAGGGTGGGATCCTGGCATCGACGTTTGAAAAGGAGATAGAGCAGCTAGACGGAAGGGGGGGGCAGTTATAGGACTACATTGATATTCGTTGGATTGTTATGTATTTGGAATGTTGTAGCCCAGGCTATTTGTGATGCCTGCTCTATGAAAGTCTGTAATGTTATAACAGGTGCAAAAACTAATAAAATTCATTTAAATGTAAAAAGGAGATAGAGCAGCTTTTAAACTAGAGACTGGGGGAAGGCTGACAGTCGCTCAAAAGGTCATGGTTTGGAATAAGGTATCTTTTAAAGATATCACCAAAACAGGGAAGATAGGGTATCCCGATAGTGAGGTTGCAAAAGAGACCATAGTAGATCAGGTGTCCTTAAATAAAAATAAAAATCAGACAAAAGATTGTAATTTAATACTGTCAAATACTGAGCATGATGGAAATAGGAACAACAAACATAGTTTGAAATGTCTATATGCGAATGCCAGAAGCTTAAGAAATAAGATGGGAGAATTAGAATATATTGCACTAAATGAAAAATTAGATATAATAGTAATCTCTGAGACCTGGTGGAAGGAGGATAACCAGTGGGACACTGTCATACTGAGGTACAAATTATATCGTAGTGATAGGGTGGATCAAATTGGTGGAGGGGGTAGTATTGCATGTCAAGGAGGGCCTTGAATCAAATAGATTGAAAATTCTACAGGAAACAAAACACATCTTGGAAACCCTGTGGATTGAAATTCCATGTGTAAAGGGGACAAGGATAGTGATAGGAGTGTACTACCGTCTGCCTGGCCAGGATGAACAGATGGATGTAGAAATGCTATTGGAAATTAGGGAGGCTAACAAACTGGGCAACATGATAATAATGGATGATTTCAATTACCTCAGTATTGACTGGGTAAATGTAATATCAGGGCGTGCTAGGGTGGTAAAATTTCTTGACGAAATCAAGGATTGCTTTATGGAGCAGCTGGTACAGGAGCCGACAAGAGAAGGTAAAATTCTAGACCCAGTCCTTAGTGGATTGCATGATCTGGTGCGGGAGGTAATGGTGATGGGGCCGCTTGATAACAGTGATCATAATATGATCAGATTTGATAGTAACATAGTAAATGACGGCGGGTAAAGACCTGTACGGTCCATCCAGTCTGCCCAACAAGATAAACTCATTTTACATGGTATGTGATATTTTATATGTATACCTGAGTTTAATTTGTCCTTGCCTTTGTCAGGGCACAGACCGTAGAAGTCTGCCTAGTAATGTTCTTGTACTAAGTTCTGAAGCTAACATCGAAGCCCCTTAAAATTTATACTCCAGCCCATCCCTTTTTATTTAGTCACGATCAGGGCGTAGACAGTAGAAGTCTGCCCAGCTCCCATTTTGTTTTCAATTACCAGCGTCACCACCTAATCTCCGCTAAGATTCCATGGAACCATTCCTTCTAAACCAGATTCCTTTGTGTTTATCCCACGCATGTTTGAATTCCATTACCGTTTTCATCTCCACCACCTCCTGCGGGAGGGCATTCCACATATCCACCACCCTCTCCATGAAAAAATACTTCCTGACATTAGTCCTAAATTTCCCTCTCTTCAACTTCAATTCATGTCCTCTAGTTCTATCGCCTTCCCGTCTTTGGAAAAGGTTCATTTGCGGATTTACCTTTCAAATATTTGAACGTCTGTATCATATCACCCCTGTTTCTCCTTTCCTCCAAGGTATACATGTTCATGTCAGCAAGTCTCTCGTACGGTTTGCAACACAAATCCCATACCATTTTCGTAGCTTTTCTTTGCACCGCTTCCAGTCTTTTTACATCATTAGCAAGATATGGCCTCCAAAACTGAACACAATACTCCAAGTGGGGCCTCACCAACGACTTGTAGAGGGGCATCAACACTTCCTTTCTTCTCCTGGTTATGCCCCTCTCTACGCAGCCTAGCATCCTTCTGGCCACGGCCGTCTCCTTGTCGCATTGTTTCTTCACCTTCAGATCCTTCGACACCAACACCCCAAGGTCTCGCTCCTGAGTCGAGCTTACTAATCTCTCCCCTCCTATCCGATATCTCTCTTTTGGGTTTCCGCACCCCAGGGGCATCACTCGACACTTCTTGGCATTACATTTTAACTGAAAAATATCAAAGAAACCAAAGAAAGTATATCATCAAAACATAAGTGTTCAAAATTTTCTTTGCATGAAAAATCTTTAATGCCAAAAATATCTATAAAATATAAAATTATGATTTGTGATCAGTTTTTCTGGTGTACCACATATTAGCTTTGGAGTAAGTATACACAGGAAATCCAATACATTAGCGTTTAACTTTTAAAAAGGAGACTGATAAAATGAGAAGAACGGTGAAAAAAAATCTTAAAGGAGCAACTGCGAGGGTCAAAAATTTACATCCGGCGTGGATGATGTTCAAAAATACCATCTTGGAAGCCCGGGCGAAATATATTGCTTGTATTAAAAAAGGAGAGAGGAAGACCAAACGACAGCTGGCATGGTTAAAAAGTGAAGTGAAGGAAGCTATTAGAGCAAAAGAAAAATTCTTCAGAAAGCGGAAGAAGGAACTGACTGAAAATAATAGGAAACAGTATAAGGAATGTCAAGTCAAATGCAAAGCACTGATAAGGAAGGGAAAGAGGGACTTTGAAAAAAAGATTGCATTGGAGTAAAAAATTTTTTTAGGTATATTAAAAGCAGGAAGCCGGTAACAGAATTGGTTGGACCGCTAGATGACCGAGGGGTAAAAGGGGCGATCAGGGAAGACAAAGCCATAGCGGAGAGATTAAATGAATTCTTTGCTTTGGTCTTCACCGAGGAAGATTTGGGAGAGATACCAGTGCCAGAAATGGTTTTCGAAGCTGACGAGTTGGAGAAACTGAATGAAATCTCTATAAACCTAGAGGATGTAATGGGGCAATTAGACAAATTGAAGAGTAACAAATCTCCTGGACTGGATGGTATTCATCTGATAGAATTGAAAAATGAACTGGCAGAACTATTGTTAGTAATATGTAATTTATCTTTAAAATTGAGTGTGGTACCGGAAGATTGGAAAGTAGCCCATGTAACGCCAATATTTAAAAAAGGTTCCAGAGGGGATCCGGGAAATTATAGACTAGTGAGCCCGACGTCGGTGTCGGGCAAAATGGTAGAGACTATTATAAAGAACAAAATTACAGAGCATATTCAAAAGCATGGATTAATGAGACAAAGCCAACATGGATTTAGTGAAGGGAAATCTTGCCTCACCAATCTATTACATTTCTTTGAAGGGGTGAACAAACATGTGGATAAAGGCGAGCCAGTTAATATTGTGTATCTGGATTTTCCAGAAGAAATTGGAGAGTCATGGGATAGGGGGTAGTGTCCTATTGTGGATTAAAAACTGGTTAAAGGATAGAAAACAAGAGAGTAGGGTTAAATGGTCAGTATTCTCAATGGAGAAGGGTAGATAGTGGGGTTCCTCAGGGGTCTGTGCTGGGACCGCTGCTTTTTAACATTTTTATAAATGATCTAGAGATGGGAGTAACTACTGAGGTAATTAAGTTTGCTGATGACACAAAGTTATTCAAAGAGGTTAAATCACAAGAGGATTGTGAAAAATTACAAGAGGACCTTATGAGACTGGGAAGACTGGGTGTCTAAATGGCAGATGATGTTTAATGTGAGCAAGAGCAAAGTGATGCATGTGGGAAAGAGGAACCCTAACTGTTATGATTCTGCTGGATAGGCAGGGGAATGCTTGGGACTCACTCCTGATTGGCTTGTCAGGGGCTGAGCCAGCAGACGTCAGAAGCCTGATCCATTTAAGCCTGCCTTTCTCCTGCAATCATTGCTTTGGCGTTTATTGCTCTGATTGCTTTGCAGAAGCCAGCCTGCACTTGGGCGCTTGTGTTTACGTTGGAGTTTAGCCTTTCTCCTCGTGCTTGCTTATTCTGTGTGTGCGTGTGTGTGTGCGCGTGCGTGTGTGTGTGCGCGTGTGTGTGTGCTGGGTATTCCCAGCATGAGCCTGATTGTCTCACTCCCCACACCCAGTTTGCTTTCTCCTGTTTTAAAGTAGTGCTGTCTGGGGTAAGCTTGTGCCTTGAGTCATTTCAGTTGGTTTGTTTGTTTAGCTTTCTCTCCCTCGGTGTTCCCTTTGTTGTGCTGAGCTTCTGCTCTGCTCCCTGTGGTTCTGACTCCCCCTATCCTTGTATTTTGCTCTTGTTTGTTTTAGTTCTCTTTGCTGTAGCTGTCTCCTGTATACGGGGAGCAGCGTTCCTTTTCTGGTCTGTATGTATCAAGGCAGCTTCCTCTGTTTGCTTACTCTCCCCTTTATCTTTGTCTGCTGAGTAGCTCTGCCCTGGTTTTTCCCTTTAGCAGTTCCCTTTGTTCCCTTGGGGGTTGTGGGGCCAGCTTTGTGTATTCCTTAGGTAGTTCTCCCTTTCCCTTTATTTGCTGTATAGTCAGCCTAGTGTATTCCTTTGTGGGGGCTCCCTGTATCATTGTATGCTGTAGGTACAGCCTAGTTCCCTTGTGTACTGAATGGTTTAGCCTAGTGTGTATTCCTTAGGTAGTTCTCCCTTTCCCTCTGTATGCTGTATAGTCAGCCTAGTGTATTCCCTTGTGGGGGCTCCCTGTATCGTTGTATGCTGTAGGTACAGCCTAGTTCCCTTGTGTGCTGAATGGTTCAGTCGAGAGTGTATTTCTATAGTTGGTTTTCTTTTTCCTTGAGTGCTGTGTGGTATAAGCCTAGAGTGTTTCTTCTGGGGCTTCCTATATTCTTGTTCACCTGTGGCACAGCCTTGTATACCTTTACAGGCTTCTGCCTCTCACCCTTTCCTTTGTGGCTCTACCCTGCACTGTGTGCACTGTTGGTGACCCAGTTCCGTGTGGAACCCTTGTTGTTCTTTCTCCCTTCCGAGAGTGTGACTCGGTTCCCGGTCAGCCGTGAGGCCTGCTTGCTTGGTCTCTGTGTGAGTGGGTTCCCCATTGGCCGTGAGGCCCGCCTGAATGCTCTATCTCCCACTTTCTGGTGGTGCCTGTTGGCTGTTGTGAGTGTGCGGGGCTTGGTGGCTGGGGTGGTGCTTAGGGCCTGTTCGTTCTACCCTAGGCCTTGGCCAAAATCCTATACTAGGCCTCGGCCTGGGCTCAAGGGCTCACGTCCGGAATAACACTAACTATAGCTACGTAATGCAAGGTTCCACGTTAGGAGTCACCGACCAAGAAAGGGATCTCGGCATCATTGTTGATGATACATTGAAATCCTCTGCTCAGTGTGCTGTGGCAGCTATGAAAGCAAATAGAATGTTAGGTATTATTAGGAAAGGAATGGTAAACAAAAGTGAGGACGTTATAATGTCTTTGTATTGGTCCAAAATGTCGCCTGTTCTTATAGTAAAATCTGTGGTAAGCTAGAAGACTTGAGACACGGAGAGAAAAGCATATACACCAAGTCCTTCCTTGAAAAAGCCCAGGAGGTGAAACAGGACCTCGTCAGATGGTGAAAAAAAAGATGTGTTATATGCTATAAGGATAATGAATGAATTATAGACAAGAATAAAAATGGAAGTTTTTAGCCAGTGATGAAGTGGAGTCCAGCGGGTCACAAGAAGTACATCTATGATCGAGGACATACAGAGGCTTTTTCCTTCAACAAACAAAAAAATCAAAAAATGCAATAAAAAAATTGAGAAAAACTGAAAATAAGTATATTTGAGAAAGCAGAAGTCACTATAATTTGGTCACCACATATATGCTTGTGAAGTAATTCGTTGTGTTTTGAGTGGTGAAGTTCATGAGAGTTTAAAGTGTTATTTGAAAGGACACCCTAAACCATGCTCAGAACATTCCTCCTTTTAAATCTGCACTTGGTGCTTCATATAGGTATAAGTCGAAACTTTTCTAAAATCACCATTTATATGTATAGCCTGATTTGCACATGTAAGCAATACCTAGTCCTTCCAAAATTGCGTCAATCTACGTAGCTTTACTGGGTGTGGAATATGAACATAGTTACTGGTAACCATATCCTATTTACAGTCATAAACTCCTCTGTTTGCAGTTACGGTACATGTACATAAAATGCAGCAGTTCCACCCACTCACTGCAGAATTGAATGTGAGTTACTTTTATTTCCTCTCTGACTGAAAGACATTGCATAAGATAATATTTACTGTTCTGCCTTTAGTTGCATATTACATGATCCATTCTTTTATTTAAAGTTAAAAAGGGAGTAATTAAATTAAAGTGTGTACAAGAAAGCTGACATTTGTATTTTACATTCTTTTTATAAAGTAGCTGTGGTAGCCAAACCCATTAGGCACTGATATTCTCTTCTGGTTTATATTTGAAATCTTGGGGAGAAAAAAAGAGTAGATAGGTAATAAAAGGTTTTTCACCTAGATACTTCTATCATTATAAATCTAATTAAACTAAAGTGTTACTATGCTAATCTTCCTTAGAACCCCACCCATTGCACTAATACATAAAGGGGGTAAGTTTATAAAATGATGCCTAAGTGAGAAGTCCAGTTTATAAAGGTAACATGGGCACCTGTGTGACTTTATGAAATAGATTCTGAGATTCAGCCTCAACAGCACACGTGTCAACACATATTTATACCTGCTGTGAAAATGATGTAAATTTGTTCTTGTACTCTACTTTTATAAAATACGCACACATTTATCTCCACCTTCTGCTATGCACAAACGCCTATGTGCAGCTCATGTAAAAATAGGTGTATATTTATTTGTGTGCTTTTTTTTCAAGTAGCAACATTGCACAATTTCTTAGAAGCCCCTTGTCTGCAAGTAAGACAGGCTTTACACAAAGAGAAAGCTTTATAAAATTAACGGCATAAAGTCTGAATACAGAACAAACAGATGAACAGTAGTCTTAAGGAAGGACTTTTGTTGAAAGAGGTATAGCTTTAATAAAAGAAAATTAGAAACAAATTAGACCAGGAAAAGAAATAACATCATAGAGAAGTTGGTATTTTGAGTAACTTAGGCATACCTTGTGCTAATGTCCATACAGAAATAATCTAGAAATATTTATCAGATTTCCTGCAGTGTGGTAAAATTGGGAATATATTATGTAGAAGTAAAAGGATGTTAGATTTCTGCTTACATATTTGGAATATGAAAGGATATATGCCTTTTAAGTATAATATGATCCGTTCAGACACAGTCATGCTTTGTTTTTGTTTCAGATTTCAGCTTTGATATACAGCTTTATCAGGGTGATATCTAAGTAGTTTACAATGGTTTAAAAATAGACAGAATATATTAAACACATATAATATAGAACAGGTAAGCTTTAAGAGTGTGAAGGGCTTTTTAAAAATGGGAAGGGCAGGGTTGACGAGGAGAGGAGGGGATAGAATTGCTCTTTTGTTAGTTGTCCCAGGTCAACCCAATTAGTCAAAGCCGCAAAAACATCAGCCCTAAACAATGATATTAAAGGTGAAAAGGCAAGTCTGAAGTAATACGTTTTTTAAAGCCAGTTTAAATTTTTTTGTGGTAGGTCACGGTGGAGATCATAGGGTAGAAGTTCTATAAATAGAGATTAGCCAATTCAAAAGTTAAATGTCTGGTCATATCTAATTTTATCCTAGTATGTGAGGGGACCACCAGAATAGTTTTGTTGCATAGGTCATAATGCTCATGCTAGGTTGTACGGGATTAGAAGACTGATTAAAAACATTGGTAATCCTGTGTAGACATTCCATGGGCCAACCTGAAGATCTTAAGTGGATCCTATATGTGATTGGTAGCCATTATTATTCTCTCATCAAAGGGGCAATATGATCAAACCTTTTAGCACCTTCAGTCAGGTTCATCGCTGTGTTATGCACCGGTTGCAGTCATTTGAGAGACGAAGCTTTCAGACTCTGAAGTAATGAGTTGCAGTAGTCTAGTCAACTTATAACTAATATGAGAGTGAGAGTATGAATGACTTTGATAGCAGTGATTGATCGGCTAGCATAAATAATTTTTAATACAAAGAAGCATTTCTTCATTATGTTGGAAATGTGCCAATGAAAATTGAGCTCATTGACCAGGATCTTACCTGAAATGTGTAAGAAGCATCTAGTAGAGGTTCAATGAACTTGGAAGAATAGCTCATCAAGGAGGGAGGAGAAGTTTTATCTGAAAAAGATAAGGGTCTCAGTCTTTTCTAAGTTTGAGTTTCTTGTCATTTAGCCAGTTTACTGTGGATATATATAATAGATTTATAGAGTGAGGGTACCCTGCTCAGGTGGTCAAAAGAGCCTATCAACGAGCATTCTGTACTAATCAGGAATGTCTTTAGTCCTTAGCAAGCACACAACAGGAGTCTAGGTTAGTGTGTGTATTACCTTTTTCTCCTTTATCTCATAAGGTTAGAGACCTAGTTAATAAACACTGGTCTGTCTTGACAGTGCATACAAGTCTACAAGATCAGGCCAAATTTGCTTACCAGAGAAGTTCAAGTATGGGAGAAATACTATCTAATCCTTGTAAGAATCCATTTAATGTGGACCCCCACTCAACCTATAGGGTATTTTAAGTGTGGACAGTGTGCATATTGCCCTTTGGTAATTGAAACAGATATTATCAACAGTCCAATATTATCGACAAGCTTCACGGAGCTAGTCAGTTTAGATTACGCACACATATGGATTGTTTATTTGCATGTATGTCCTTGTGGGCTCTACTATGTATGTCAGACATGCAGACCTGTCAGAGAATTCGTGATCATTTGAGTAGTATTAGGAATGGTAGACTCGCTGCCACCTTAATGGAGCATTGGGCACAATATAATCACTCTTCGTTGGGTGTAAAGTTGTAGTTTTGCTCTAAGTGAATTTGCCGAGGGGTGGTGATATTTCCCATGTTTTGTTGTCTTAAGGAACAAAATTTCATTTTTACATGGGACATGGTCAGCCCTTGCAGACTGAACCATGAGATAGACTATGAGAAACTGTATAAAAGCCTGGTTGTACTTTGCAGTTTAAATGCTTAAGTATTTGTACTGCAGTATTTTATGGGTTATTTCAGTTATATTAGGAATAAGTTGTTTTGAATTGTTTGATTAATTGATATGCCACTGTATTTATTGTATTTTGGACCTCACAAATGAGGTTATGTGAAATAAACTTTTAATTCTTGTATGACCACATAGTTAATGTTTTTATTTTCCTAAAGCCTGGGCCAAAAGCTTAGGAAAGTGTTTTCCGAGACAGAGCCTGAAGCTTTTTTATTTAAGATTCTTAAAATTGTTAAAATCACAAGTACCTTGCCATGTTATTTCAGTACTGTTTGCAAGGAAAGAGATGACGACAGCTTTCCACTATTATTAGGCAAGTTAGTATTTAATATTTAAAATGATGTAGAATACAACTTAAGTTGACCTGGCTTGTTGCTCGATTTTCCATGATTTTTCCAGTTCTTTTGTGGGGATAAGATCATCTTCAGGCATCTGCATGTTTCTCCAAGTACAGCATTCTTTCTCTAGATCAGTGGTTCTTAACCTTTCTTTTGTTGTGACAGACCGTGTTCTTGTATTTAACAGACCGACCACTAAAATTCACAGCTGAACAAAGCACGCCTAAATATTGTTTGTTTAGTATGAATTTGCTCACCCGATATCAGAAAGCTGTATGGAACACATCAGTCCCAGATTTTTCATTTGTCATGCAACAAAGTAAATATATATTCAAATTCTGGTGTGACCTCAGTAATAGCAATACAAAATCCCTCTACTGCCAGATACTGTGAAGCAACACAAAAACCTGCAAATATGCTACTTATAAACTATATAGCAAACAGAATCTATGGACAGCAGACCTGCAACACGTTCAGCATTTGTTATTGGGGGATGTAGGAAAGCAGAAATAGGGACCAGCTTGCAGGCAGTGATGGTTGTAAAGGAAACACAGGCTTCCATTTCTTGGGGACACACGGGTTGAGAACCACTGTTATAGATCAAACTAGTTTTGTAACATAAAGGCTCTGTCTGGCCAGAATGAACAGGTGAGAAACTTTTCAATTTGTAGTTCATTACAATGGAATTACGTCTTTATATTCTAGGTTTGCTACCCGAGAAAGGAATGCCCTTCTTCTCTATAATGGCCGTTTTAATGAAAAACATGACTTTATTGCACTAGAAATTATTGAAGAACAGATCCAGCTAACCTTTTCAGCAGGTAAGGAATTAATTATCTTGCACTTACATATTTTGTCATGTAAATAAGCCTTTCAGATCATCCTTTGCATCCAAACGTCATTCTTCCAGTGATGATGACCAGAATTGTACACCCTGTTACTAAGATGCACTTTCATACAGTGCTAGAATGGCATCTCGTGCTTTGTGCTTCCCCTGACACAACTTGGTATTATATTACCAATTATTATGAACCATATGCCACTGGTAATAGTTTATACTGTCTCCCTGTGTCTGTTTCTTGGCCATGTACTTGTTTTTTCATGTATTGGTTTCTACTATAGGTAGCTGCATTTACCCTGTTAGGGATTATCACCAAGTCATAGGAAGAAGGGTCTTCAGATGTTCATGACTTTGAGTTCAGGGTGATGCTTAAGGCCAGTTTAAACTATGCCCTCTTATTTCAGCTGCTTTCTAATTATGATTTTGAGGCACAATAGTAGTAGTAGTCTCCTGCTTTCCTTCTGGAAGTATGACTGGTTTCTCCCTGCTCTCTGACTCACTTCCTCTCTGGAGATATAGGAGCAGGAAATGTGAATACCCAATGTAATTGGAGTATCTGATGTTCCTGTGTACTAGTCAGTGCAATAATTCAAGGCTAGGTCAAGGATAGAAGACTGTGGGAAATATGCACAAGAGCAGATGAAGTGTGTGGAATAAACCTGGGTGCAGTGGCGTACCAAGGGGGGGGCGGTCCGCCCAGGGTGCACGCCGCTGGGGGGTGCCGCGGCGTGCGCCTGCTCCGAGTTCGCTAAACTTCTTTGCTCGTTCGCTGCAGCTCCCTCTGCCCTGGAACAGGTTACTTCCTGTTCCGGGGCAGAGGGAGCTGCAGCGAAGCGAAGTTTAGCGAACTCGGAGCAGGCGCGCGCCGCGGCACCCCCCTTCCCCAGCGGCGTGCACCCGGGGGGGGGAGTCATTTCGCCGGAGGGGGGGAGGTGTAATTTAGTGGGGGGGGGGGGCGCATCGGCGCTCCGCCCCGGGTGCCATCCAGGCAAGGAACACCACTGCCTGGCTGACTTGCCCAGGGTAACAAGGAGCTAGAGTGGAAATACTTTAACCTCTATCATGTGATACCATTTCATTTCTGCATTCATATGCATTAAGTCTATACATTTTTGTATTAAACAAGTTGAGTATTATCATTGCATATGGTCTTTCAATGGTGGGGATATGTTATAATTCTTGACTTTTAATCAAGAAGTAGAGCTATTAAACTACCAAACTGAACATGTCTCAGTGGATGATGTGGTGAGTTACATTCAGGTACAGTAGGTGTTTCCCAGCCCCAGTGGCCTTAAAATCTAATCTGAGGGCTCCGTTAACTAAGGTGCTTTTCAGTATTGTTTTAATAATGAGAAATTACCTCAAGGTTTACAAAATAACAGTAAATCCTGATGTAATTTTTAATGCTTATTACTTTGGCTAGAAATAGCACGTAAGAAAATTTCATAGAATAACCCCACTTTTGATTCAGCATCACTGGCTACCATATTTCTGATGGAGTTCAGTTTAAAATCCTCATACTAACTCGTAAAAGTCTCTTTGGTACAACTCCTGCATATCTGTTTTCTCTTATTACCCCACATCGAACCATCTGCCCTGTGCATTCTGCCCATGAGTACTGCTTGTGTTCCTTAATCTTCTGTTCTCAATTTGCATTCACATGTCAATCTGCTTTCTTCTGTGGTGATCCTGCTCGCTGGAACTCTGTTCCCACAGATTTCTGCAAGGAACCCTCTTATCTTTTGATTCAGGGCTGCTCTTAAGACCCATCTTTTCTAATTGGCCTGTAATTCTATAAGCTCTGTCCCCCTCCCTTGACCAGTGGCCACAGTCTCTGTGGCCTGAGTGTTGATCTGGTTGTGTGGGCTAATTAGAGAATGACATGGGGACAAAGTTTCTCCCTATCCTCGTGGGTTCTGTCTCCGTCTCTGGCCCATCTCCGCAGGCCCCGTCCCCGCTGGCTCTGTCTTCATCTACAGAAGCCTTGAACACTTATGATTTTATATTTAAATCTTTTTATTAAAGTATAAAAAGGAACAATATGCTGTGCAACTGTTGTGTATAAATTACAAAAAGAAATCAATAATAACAATGAGCAGCTATAATAACCCCCTTTCCCACCACCACCCTCTACCCTTCCAACTAGAAAATAATACGGGGACAAAGTTCGTCCCCGTCCCCGTGGGATCTGTCCCTGCGAGCTCTGTCCCCGTGCCCATCCCTGCGGTTACTGCAGTTCCCCGTCCCCGTGTCATTCTCTAGGGCTAATGTGAATAGTACTCTTTCTGTCCGGTTGAAATTGCACTCCATGTCAGGTGCACTGTTCCGCTCATGTTTAAACTTTCTTATAGATCCCTGGTGGTCAAGAGGCATTGTAGGAGTGCTCCCTTATTTTGGTAGCTTCAGAACTAGCATTATGTTGTGATGTATAGCTAGGGGTCAGTCATCACCATTTTGAGGAATGACTGGGAATTGCTCCTGGCCCCACCCATCTAGATCAGAGGTTTTCAATCCAATCCTCGTGGCACACCCAGCCAGTCGAGATTTTTAGGATATCCCTGGAATTGCTTGGAAATGGGAGACTGGTGGGGAGGGACCTTATTTTGTTACTTTTCTCAGGAGTATCCATTCACTTGTTAACATAGTAATACTGCAGCACAGCTTGTGAAGTTTACTACAATCTGCGTTATTCCATTTGTATAATAATGAGCTGCTTTGCATATATTTGCATGCAATATAGCTAATTTTTACTGGCCATAGGGCCCAATTTCTGCCATGTTAAGACTAAATAACATGCATTAAATGCAATTAATGTGCATTACATCAGATTTAGACATCATATCAAAAATTCCTCTTCACATATTCACAGTTTGGTGAGGGTTCAAACTTATCAATTAGTTGGCAGGGCATTAGCGCCCCATCTCAGTCAAAAACCAAGAAGGGACTCATGGCTCAGATCTTATCCAATATGAGACCAGTTAGGCAAAAAGTAGGTGTAAGTTTAGAACTGTGATTTGCCATCACTTCATTTTTGCCTACCTCTCGAAGCAGATGTTACTACAGGATTAGTGGTGGGGTTGATAAGTCTTCATTCCTTTGTCCCATTAATTCTACCAAATTGTCTAATGCTTACTAATTTAATTTGCTTTTAACATCTTAGCTATTGTTACATGGTACATTACCCAGGATAGTGTGGCTCACTCAATATGCCAGATTAATGATATTATCTTTCCTCTGATGTCTAGACAAATCAAAATGTATTGATAAATAATAGAGAGCGCACCATCACAGTTTGGCACAAATTGATGCCATTGTTGGCCAATTCAGCAGGGAGGTCCTAAGACCACCTAGATTTGGAGACTAAATCTCCCTTTTACTTTTTTTTTTTTTGGGGGGGGGGGGGGTTGCCTGCAGAACTGTGTAGAGGCATAGTGGGAGGGCAGTATATGTAGAGTGGGGAGAGTGCCGTGCCACAACCCACCCCCCTCCCTCCTCTTGTTTGTTGATAAATAGAGGATTTCTGTTTCCATTGCCATCAGCTGATCACTTTTCACAAGCAATTCATAAAGTCTTTCTGACTTCATGTGCAACTTTCTTTAAATTAGTCCCCTTATTTTCTTACTCCTGCTACTACTCTATCCATATGTTCCATCTTTGCTTACACCCTATGCTGTTTATTAAAATATTTTATTAAATATTGTGTAATGTAGCATACTATGCCATACTTTGTACTGTTACTTGAATATTTTTATGGATGTAATTGTCTATTGCTTATGTTTGACCTATTCTTGCTGTACACCGCCTTGAGTGAATTCATTCAAAAAGGCAGTAAATAAAATGTTATAATTGAGTTTGGTAAATAGGTCCCAAAATGTGTCCCTGAGGCAGTAGAGGGTGACGTGACTTGCCTGGCGTTACAAGAAATGTCATTGAAAGAAACGAGATTTGAACTGTGGCTTCCTTTATTCTCCATTTGTTGCTTTAACCACCAAGTTACTCCGTTGAGAATATGTAAGATGACATGTCCGAGATCACAAACAGTTTATGAAAAAAGATGTTTTTAAATTCGTATTGAAGTTCTGACTTGCAGGTTATTGATTTTGCCATTTAACCACAGTCTCACATACAGCAAAGAGTGAAGAGAGGAGGGTGTGTATTTACCATTCATTCTCTCCCTATATAATCTTCCTTTGCTTGTGGGCGGGAGACTTTTCTCCTATGACAAGCTAATCTATTCAAATAAAAAAATTGATATTTCTTCTTTGAAAGGCTCTATTGTTCTAGTGCTAAAAGGCTTGTTTAAAATGCCTAGCCTTTGTTTGTTTCTTTCTGTAAAGAGACAGTCAAGTAAATATTTAGGTTTTCTTTTTCCATACCTCACAAGAATAGTAGCACCCTGCCACCTTGCTGTGAATACTTTCTCAGGAATGCTCTTGTTTTATGTTTATACAGTTTAATGGGTGAGATAAGTCTGAGACTGAAAGAATGGCAAGTACACGTCAAATACTAGTGGGGAGGGCAAGCGTACGTTTATCTTATGATGCTATGCAAGAGTGGGAAGTTTGGTTGCTGATTGGAGCCTGTTTTCATCCTGCTAATCAAATCATGGGGGGGGGGGGGGGGGGGTGACGAAGACAGTGAGACAACTCATCTAGAACTTTTGTGGTACAATTGGGAGCAGTCACACCCGAGGGAGGGAGTCCTGACCTGCCTCTAGTGTTACTGAAGATGTGAGCGAGGTAGAAGACAGAGTTTTGGCTGATAGCAGATCCACATTTAGGCATTTTAGCATGTGGGGCAGTCTGTAGTGCTTCCATTTACCCGCAATTTGATACATGTTCCTGTTTGCCGCCACCTTTATACCCAGTCCTTTTTCCCCAGTCTCACCTTGGCTGACTGTGAGAGCTGCTCTTTTTCTCTGCTGTCAGCCTGGTACTTGCATTCCAGTCATTTGCTGAACCCTGGACACTCAGGGGTTGTTGCGACTGGCAGTAAAGTCCTGAATCAAATTGAATTGAAAAGAGGATGGAGTGCCTCTTAGTTGCTGATTCCTGAGAGGGCAGTATAGAAGCTGTTTGTGTGTTGGTGCTATGTGGCAAGAAGAATGAGAAAAGGTGTAGTTAGAGTCAGAAACTAATAGGCAGATTGTCAAAACTCCTGCACTGTTTCGAACAGCGCCGTAAAAATACTTCCAGAACAGCACAGAAGAACAATCCCTAATATTCAACGCAAATGAAATGCAAATATAGACACACTCAAAGCGTTGAGCATTAGGGAGTTAGACGGGAGGATTTTGCTTGGTGCATGCTCAGAGGAGTTCCCCAGTAAGCTTGGCTCCAGTGCACATGCGCCTTTCAAAACCCATACATGAAACATACAATGGTGTCTGTTTACTGCGGTCTAAATATAAGAGTTTTAATTTTTTTTTTTTTAGCTTGGATGCTTATATTTGAACGCAGGAAACAGACACCAGTGTATGCTTTCACTTTTGGGTGCGCTGTGACGCGTGCATATTCGTTTCTCACAAACAGTGCTTAAGGGCTTCCTGTTTCCAAAAGCAATCAAAACCAGCAGATTTTGAAGAAAGAAGCATGAGAAATCCTCTCTTCCAACATCCTAACACCTTCTCTGACCTGGCATTATTTTTTTGCAGCAGTAAGGCAGCTTTGTTTTGGGTACTGTTTTCTGAGCATTGGGGAGGAATACAAAATGACCTAATTTACATGAGCTTGACTACATTAGCATGCTACTTGCACTGTTCATCTGCGCGTTCATTCATTCCCACGCTCCCTCTGATCATTCTGCGCAGGTAAATGTGGGCACTAATGGCTTCTTGGGCCTGCATTTACTTTTAGCACCAGGGCCTAAAAGAGAAGAGAAAACCATGAAGACAAAAAGAGGAAAAGAAATCTGTATGGCTTTCAGTTTTTTCTGTCTACTGTTTGAAGTAACTTATATTCTTGCACTTCAGCTGCCACCCCACCCTTCCCCCCCAACACATACACACACTCCAAAAACAAGCTCCTAAATCATGTTATTTCACTTCTCTGCCTCCGAAGTTTCAGAGCTAGGAGGGCGCTAATATATACTTGTTATGTTAGCATTTCCGTATCACATTTCAGGTTTTGTCCTTAACCTTTAGTCTACAGTAAAGAACTGGTAGCAATAATAAACAGACTGATGAAGCTGTTCAAACAGTAACAATACAATAACACAGGCTGCCCACCAGCTTTGTGAATAATTCTTTTACAACTTTGACAAAATGCAAGTAGAACCAGACTCGCATCTTTGTTGAGGAAAAAAAAAAAATCTGTGAATGTAATAGGTGGTGTAGGCTGCGTAGAGAGGGGCATAACCAGCAGAAGAAAGGAGGTGTTGATGCCCCTCTACAAGTCGTTGGTGAGGCCCCACTTGGAGTACTGTGTTCAGTTTTGGAGGCCGTATCTTGCTAAAGATGTAAAAAGACTGGAAACGGTGCAAAGAAAAGCTACAAAAATGGTCATACGAGGAGAGACTTGCTGACCTGAACATGTATACCTTGGAGGAAAGGAGAAACAGGGGTGACATGATACAGACGTTCAAATATTTGAAAGGTATTAATCCGCAAATGAACCTTTTTCGGAGACGGGAAGGCGGTAGAACTAGAGGACATGAATTGAGGTTGAAGGGGGGTAGACTCAGGACTGTCAGGAAGTATTTTTTCACGGAGAGGGTGGTGGATATGTGGAATGCCTTCCTGCGGGAGGTGGTGGAGATGAAAACGGTAATGGAATTCAAACATGAATGGGATAAACACGAATCCGGTTTAGAAGGAATGGTTCCATGGAATCTTAGCAGAGATTGGGTGGCGACGCCGGTAATTGGGGAAACAAAACTGGAGCAGGGCAGACTTCTACTGTCTACGCCCTGAGTGTGACTGAATAGATAGGGATGGGCTGGAGTGTAAATTTTAAGGGGCTTCGACGTTAGCTTCAGAACTTAATTCAAGAACAGTACTGGGCAGACATCTATGATCTGTGCCCTGAGAAAGGCAAAGACAAATCAAACTCGGGTATACATATAAAGTTACACATACCATGTAAAATGAGTTTATCTTGTTGGGCAGACTAGATGGGCCGTACAGGTCTTTATCTGCCGTCATTTACTATGTGTACAGTGCTGCGTGTGCCTTGTAGCTCTATATAAATGATAAGTAGTAGTAGTACTATGTTATTATATTTGCTAGTACTGAATACTGTCAGGTCGCTCTCCCCCTCCCCTCACCATGTCCCACCTCACCCATGCTGATTAGCCCGGCATCTGCATGCCAAGGAATTATCCCACTGTGATATTTTTAACCAGCAGTATAATTTTTACACTTTAGTACTAATTCTGTGGCATGATTAAGTTCTCATTTTGTATGTCATTTTGCATTTTTTTTCTTTTGTTACTTGTTTCAGATAAGAATGGTGGGTTAAATATTCAATATTTTCCTATGTAAAATACAGTAGTGAACTACTTAGACTAAAGACATTTCAGCAGTGGCCCATCCCAGATCTAAAATGTATGGTGTATACTTCATCTGTAGGGTTATGTACAGATATCAGCATGACTTCATTGTCTCGACCTGCTGGTTACACTGACTTTTCCCCCCAGATTGCAAAAGTTAATTAAAATAATGGATCTACAAACTCTGTAAGTAACATAAAACCACATTATTTTTTTTAATTGATTCTGAATACGGTTTTAAATAATTTAGTTGGTTATAAATGCTAATAATATGAAATAAGTTGAAATATAGTATGACTGTATTTCAGGATGAGTAGAATAATTTTAAGATTTCAGTTAGAGGTTTAAACAGAAAACAAATGTTTAAAATCCTTCCCTTTATGATCTAATATACATTCAGTGTCTCAGATGATGTTGATTTTAAGCTGTTAAAAACTCATCCTATCACTCTCATATTTCTGAATGTAACTAAATGAAAAGCTTGCTAGGTCGATTTAGTCAAAATCCTACTGTGGTCATTCGGATTAAGGTGGATCAGTAGCCTGATGGTTAGTGCAGCAGGCTGAGAATCAGGGAGTCCAGGCTCAAACCTTATCACTCTCCTTGTGACCTTGGGCAAATCACTTATTCTATTGCCTCGGGTACAAAATTAGGGGCTGATTCAGAAAGCTAGCACAGGAAGAACATACAGTTAGATACCTGTGTGCAGTTTTATAGTCATTTGATGCAAAGAAGTGTTTTACACATAAGATAATGCTGCGCCAAGCCCCACTTTAAAGATTAGTGCCTGCAGTATTTAAACCCATGGAAATGCAAGGTTGTTTTTTTTTAACTAAACTGTGATGATGCAAAGAAGAGCTGAGAAGGCAGACAGGTTGAGTGGAAAGGCAGGGCTGAAATGCCGTCTGGAGTGGTATACATCTTGCCTTCAGTGCCATCTGAGGTGAAGTGTGATATTTCACCCCAGATGACCCATGGTCTGATGACTGACCAACCAACCCCCCTCCCCCCCCCCCCCCCACATGACCCGACACATGAAAAGCTCTGATAGTTTAGTGGACTTCCCTCCCTCCCTCTCTCTCTCTCTCCCTCTCTCTCTCTCCCTCTCTCTCTCCCTCCAACATGGAAAAATAAATCCTTGGTAATCTAGTGTACTTCCTGCCCCTCCCTGGACACTTGTTACACACAGTCAAAAAACCCCCAAAAAACAATAATTTGCAGCTACAGCTGATTCACGGAGGTTTGATTGAGAACAGGAGACAGCATGATGTCACTCAAAACAAAACAAGCAACTTATGAGCTGCTACATCCATGTTGTTGTTCTTTATTGTTGGTAGCATTTTTATTTAATCTCCAAACATGTCAGCTTGTGCACCATACAGGTGTATAAAGAGGAAGTGTAGTAACGGAAAAAGCTGGGGGCTTTTTACCTGCTGTGTTATAAAGGGCCCTGGCATGGGGGAAAAACGGCCCCGGCCACTAGCTCAGGGCCCTATTTCATGCAGCTTGGTAAAAGGACTCCATAGCTAGGTAAGAGAGTAAGAGGAGTTAGAAAATAAGGTGACTAATTTAAAGAAAGTTGTACATGAGATGAGCGAGATAGTTAACATATAAATAGGTAAGAGAGTAAGAGGAGTTAGAGAATAAGGTGACTAATTTTAAAAAAAGGTATACATGAGGTCAGAGATGTAACTCACCTGGAGCTATTTACTTATTTATTTGTTAAATTTGTATCCCACATTTCCCCACCTATTTGTAGGCTCAATGTGGCTTACATAGTACCGGAGAGGCCTTTGCAGGCTCCGGTGTGAACAAATACAGGGTGATGTTGTGATAAGATCAAGTTCATGTGGCACAGCCACATTAGGGAATCGGAGAAAGGAAGAGTTGTGTTATGTCCATTACGTGCTTTAGTTTGGTTGTGTTGCAGAGATTACCCTTAGGCATTTAAGTTGGATCGGTAGGGTATGCCTTTTTAAACAGGTTGGTTTTTAGTGATTTCCGGAATTTTAGGTGGTTGTACGTCGTTTTTAAGGCTTTTGATAATGCGTTCCACAGTTGTGTTCTTATGTAGGAAAACCTAGATGCGTAAGTTGTTTTGTATTTAAGTCCTTTGCAGCTTGGGTAGTGCAGATTTAGATAAGACCGCGTTGATACTACTGAAGAAGGCATGAGCTAAATTAAAAATATCTGTATAATATAAACAGAACACAAACAACTGGAAAGCAAGTTGAAGGACTGAAACAGGGTTTTGTTTATGTTTTTGTTGTTGTTTGTTAACAACTATTCTATAAGTTTTACTTATTCTGTTGAATAATATGTGTTGGATGTAAAAATGAAACCAAAAGAACTGAACAGAGCTAAGAAGTGTGCAAGCTGAGGTTGTAAAGAATCTGACCAATACTTCCGTTTTACTTGCTGTTTAGGATGCACATTACATTGTACTAGTGTGGGGATAATCATGCATTCTGAAATTTCACTGATATAGAGACATGTTCTAGTTACAGAAAAAGAAAAATCTTGTAAGGTGGATAGCAATTTGCTAGACATTATTGTGGTTCCAAATGAATGTCTCTTGTTGCTTATGTAGTTTGTAAAGTTTGTACATAAAATAACATCTGAAATAAAGTTAGCCATACAGTAGATGCATGATATATTCCTTGACTTCTGTTTTACCCTCTGTTTCGAATAGCTGATGATAGAAGATTGCTTTAGAAGTTAAACTAAGCCAAACAACTAGAACAAGAAGTATAGTAATAGGCTACTCTCCATCTGGTCTCTGTAAGGTCCTAATATGCTCCAATGTGTCTCAGAGGAACAGACAGCCTCTGTGTTCCAAGCCTTTGTAAGCCTTGTAGATGAGAAAATAGTTGTTTGGAAGATGTTATATGAAGCCAGATAATTGAGTATAAATTTAAGAATTATACTATAATAAGCAGGAAAGAATTGAATAGATACTACTATTGGCAATCACATTTCCATTGGAGTCTGCTTGATTTGAAATAAATGCATTAAGAATATCAAGGTTTTAATATCTATTAAGTATTTTAACTGACCTTGCAGGTGAGACCACAACAACTGTTGCCCCATTTATCTCAGGAGGTGTCAGTGATGGGCAGTGGCATTCTGTTCAGGTGCAGTACTACAACAAGGTAAGGCATTATGGGTTTTGTCAGATAATTGAAATGTGACTCGCCACTTAACCACACCACTTCTCTTACAGAGTGCTGAACTATGATTTACTTGTTATAAATCTTGAGTTGGTTAGCCCTCCTGTACTACTCGTTCGTCATGTCTGTAAGTTGCAGGGCTGTGGAGTTGGAGTCAGTAAAAATATATCAATACCAACTCCAGCTTCAAAATAAAAATTTACATCATCATAATGTATGGTAAATTTATTATTTTATACTTTGTGCTAGATCTAAGGGTATGTTTACTAATACTTTAGATCCAAAACAAAAAGTTTAAAGCCTAATATCAGTACGAGCTGGAGTTGGAGTTGGTGCACTGACTCCACAGCCCTGGTTTAGTTGATTTTCAAGGTGCTCATTTTCAAAGCACTTAGACTTACAATTTTCCATAGGTTACTATACAATTTTATAAGTCTAAATGCTTTGAAAATAACACCTCTTAGTAACTTTGTAAGTCTGTGTGCTTTGAAAACGAGCCTCTAAATCTGCTTGCTTCTTTTGACATAATTGAACACAAACTGTTTGCTTTAATTTTTTGCTGAACAAATTAATGTTTTTATAAGCAAAATCACATCACAGAGAGAAATAATGCCTCCCTTTAAATTTCAAATATTCAGACTTTTGGGGCTTATTTCATAACTGAGTGTCTGAGAAAGTCCCAAAAAGCACCTATTGTTAGGAGTATTTTATAAAGGCAACATAGGCATCTGTGTGCTTTTATAAAATACGCTTCCAGAACTTGCCCCAATAAGGCACAAATGCCCACATACAATTTTATACCAAGGTAAAGAGCATCAAATCACTTGGATCAGATGATTTAATTTGATTTGCTTTATTGACTTGATACACCCTTAATACAGAATTTGTTCTAAAGTGGTTTACAATATTAAAAATAAGCAAAATTAAAAATCACAAAGGAATAGATCATATTATTTCAATTTATGTAATTACAAAATATATAAACATAGCGACACCACATCAGTATCAATAAAACTGAATGAAATCTACATATGTATAAAACAATCGAGACAGATATAAGGCAGATCTCTTTTCAGACATGATGCATGGCTCTATATTAGGAGTTACCACCCAGGAAGAAAGATTTAGGTGTCATTGAGGCATATTTTCAAAGCACTTAGCCTTCCAAAGTTCCATAGGTTTCTATGGAACTTTGAAAGGCTAATTGCTTTGAAAATATGCCTCATTGTGGACAATATGTTGAAATCTTCTGCAAAATAGCAAACAAAGGGGCCCTTTTACAAAAGCGTCGGTAAACCCAATGCGAGTTTACCGCACACTAAACTCGGAACTACTGCTGACCCAACATGGCCGCTGGCAGTAGTTTCACCTTGAAAATTTTTTTATAGCACGGTTCTAACCCGCAGTAATTGAGCAGCGCCGCATGCTGCCCTGTTACCGCTGAGTTACCATGGGAGGCCCCTCACCACCACCTCAATGGGTGGGGTAAGTGCTCCCCCCCCCCCCCCCCCGCATGGCCATTTAGTAAGACTAATCTTACTACATGTTCATTTCTAAGGGGCTTTTTACTCACTGCAGTAAAAAGGGCCTTGGTACGTGGGAAAAACGGCCCCCGCCGCTACTGCAGGGCCCTTTTTCACGCATCTTAGTAAAGGACCCAAAATGTTAAGAATTATTACATCTTGATTGGGCTCCTCAGCTTGGAGAAATGGATGTGTTAAAAAAATGTTTGGACAAGTTCCTGGAGTTAAAGTCCATAAACTGTTGTAAAGGTAGATCCATGGAAAGCCGCTGCTTATTTTTGAGGATAAGTTGCATGGATTCTTGCTACTTTTGGGGATTGTGCCAGGTACTTGTGACCACTGTTACGAACAGAATATGGGGGTAGATGGACGTTTACTGTGACCCAGTATGGCAGTTCTGTTCCTTTTCTTATACCTGTCATTTAAAAGAACTATGGGCAGATTTGAATGACTGGCTTATTTAGAGACAGTTTGCTGTCTCATAGCATCTCTTTAAAGGGCTCTTTTACTAAAGCGCATTAAGCCCAAATTCATGGTTAGCGTGACAAAAAAAAAGGCTTACCACAAAATTTGTTTGTGTGTGTCTTGGTAATTTGCCTGTTAAAATGAATAAATATTTTTGGGACCGAGTGTGCCTTGGGCAGGGAAGCGTTACCCAGCTGGCGTGGTCCGATTAGCACGCGCTAACTGGATAATGTGTACTGTACTTAATGTCGGAGTAGAAGGCAGTAACTACTTCTGCGTTTATTTTTTTTGCAAGTCCCGGGCACTAATGGAAAAATTAGCATGGGATCAGCAAAAAAACAAAACAGTTCTTTAAAAAGCTCTAGATATTACTGTGGAAAATCTGGGTTTCACATGTGGGAATGGCCTGAGTTAAAATGCATTAAGCCTAGATCTTAATGTGTTTTAGTAAAAGGGCTCATAAATGCAGTGGAGCATCCTTTTGACTTTTTATTCCACTAAATAATATATAACATATGTATCACACTTTCCCAGTTTAAAATGCTAGTGATACCTTTTTTTCCCCTTGGACAAGGCTTTTGGAATGCAGCTTTTGACCAATTGTATATACTAAAAACATAACATTTCTTAAAAATAAAATAACTGATAGGCATTTACACTATTCATTTGTTTGTGACATGCTTTCCAAATTATGCAGTTAGTTAAAAACCTTTTCAGTAAGTAGCTTTGCATGTATTTTGTTGGGTATGTGGAAGAGTTAACTTTCATCTTTATCCTGCAGCTTTGAAATTTAGTGATAGTTAGATTTTAATGCTTTTATCAGGTAGTGGAGATTTTGCTTCTGCTTTCGTGGACAAGAAAAAAGTCTAGGGAATAGAACCTAGGGGCAGAGATGATTCATACATGGAAGGTGAACTAAAGGTGTTTCGTGATTTGTGAATGTACTCCAGTCACACTTATTTTGTAAAAGACTTGTCCATTACTCTCTTATGCATTATCAGCTTACATGTGATTCATATTTGCTTTGCTAAAGGTTGTTTGTTGAATGTTTAGGAACCAGTAAAAAGAGAGGGAGTCCAAAGTACAAAGTCAGAAGACACATCAAAAAAGCACTAGGGGCCTCCTGGATAGGGATAGCAAAATTTTATTGAACGATCCGACACGGACCATGTTTCAGCATTCTCGCCTGCGTCAGGGGTCTGTAAAACATAATGTAAACACGTGTTGTTTATTTGTTTACATTATGTTTTACCGATCTGAAATACAGCTTGTGTCAGATCTTTCAATAAAGTTTTGCTATCCCTATCCTGGAAATGCCTGGTGAATGTTTAGGAACGTCAGCTACTTAGTTGAACATTTTTTATTTTTACATTTCTCCTCCAGCTAAGTTTACTGCAGTAACTCGAAACCTGGAATGAATTTAAAATGTAAACTAGTGTGGATTTTCTGCATTGTAGCAGGAAGGATTCACATCCCACCCACACTCTTTTCCTCTCTTTTTGCCATGTGTTTGTGTTGTGTGTCCTCACCTTCCTCTATCTAGCTTACTTTCCCACACTTGGACTCTGCTGTCAGATTGGAATGTGTGCTATCTACCATACTTCTGTGGGCTTCTCCAGCAGTCCTTTCAGCATGTAGTCCAGTCCGGTGTCATCCCATTTCCTCCATGGGCATGTATGCTTGCGGTGTTAGGAATGGGCCCAATTAGTTATAATGTAAAGATACAATTGATAAATGTTTAATATTTTGTCCATCAGCTGAAGAAGATTAATCAGATGTTCTACACAGTTATGATTGTTCATCTTTCTCCTTGTGCACTCAAGCATCCTTCTGTTTTTTTTAATGTCACTTTCTACTTGTTTGTCCACATTAAGATCACCACATAGAGTGAGCACATCTCTGTGTAACTGTTTTGTTTGTAAATTGTGATAGAACTGTACCCCCCCCCCCCAGATCAACCCTTAATTGCAAAGCCTTCACGATTGTTGACATTACAAAAATGTTACTCTTGTCAAAAGCAATCAGCATATAAGTATTTAGCAGCACGCCCTTTTTATCTTCTTTGTGTTAAATGGGCTTGTTGAATCAATCTGTAATCCAGTGGTTCCCAAACTTGCCCTCAGGTCATACTGTGTTCCCCAGCTAGTCTGTCTTTCAGGCCATTTCTGATGGATAAGCTTGAAAACTATATATGCCTCCATTGTATACAAATGTCTTATGTATATTTATTACCGTTCTACTCTAGGTACACTCTCAAGGATAAATTGTATACTGTAGATCATACAAATTGTATAACAACTTATGTGCCATCTATGTTCACTCTTTTTATTAGATACTAGGAGGCATATTTTCAAAGCACTTTGGGAGGCTAAGTGCCATAGATTTCTATGGAACTTTGGGAGGCTAAGTGCTTTGAAAATAAGCCTCTATATATCTCAAATTTAGTTCAACACATTGTTACTCCTGTCATATTAAAACTTAACATATACCAACATAACTACACTTTCTTACCACCACTCACACCTACAATCAACGTTACACATTACAAATCTCAGTCCATATTCCTCTCAATCGCTGCAAGATGTTGAAGTCTATGATTCCTCCAATACAAGGAGGTAGTTGTTTGTAACGCGTATTTCACGCTGACCTTATACTTGATATTCCCATATCTCAATGTTCGAATGTTCAATAAAACTGTAATTCTCCACTGAAATAATAGATACTTGCAAGCGTCACAATTATTTCCATACTTCGTAAAGGACAAGAGGACCATGCAACTGTCTCTTCATTATTTTAACCACAAACTGCTGGCTCCATATTGATTCTTGTTGTTACCACTTCATCCAGACACACGTCTCCAATACGTCTCCTTGAACTTTGGCCATCCCTGCAACGGAAAGCAGTTGGGGACATCCAAAATCGGCTTTCGATTATGCCGATTTGGATGACCCTGTGAGAAGGACGCCCATCTTGTGATTTGTGTCGAAAGATGGGCGTCCTTCTCTTTCGAAAATGAGCTCATATGTCATACTTTTTATTGTTAAATATTTTTACAGCTGTAATTGTCTATTGCTTATATTTGACTTATTCTTGCTGTACACTGCTTTGAGTAAGTTCCTTCAAAAAGGTGTAAATCCTAATAAATAAATAAAATAAAGTACTGGACCTTATTGTACCTTCAGTTAGCATTTCTTGCTATTGTGTGAATTTCAGTCAGTATTTCATGTATGTAGTTAATATATAAATTGTTTTGTGTGCTAATCAGTGACTGAATTCAGTTCTCTGGAGCCCCCTAGTTTCCAAGTAAGCCATGTCCATAGCATATATTTTGCATATATAATGATGATTCAAAATCCAATGTATGTCAGCTCATGCATATTTAGAAGAACCCATCTTTCTCGATTTTGTTCTGTTTTTGTACCCTGGCACTAGGAATGTTATAAATCCCAACTGTGTTTTTAATTGGTGGTAATTTACTTGTTTTATTTTGTTATAGAGTTTATCTTGTAGTTAATAGGTGTTGTCTGAGTAACATGAAAGTATAGTAAATTTCTACGAAGTGTTATGTCGCTCTTTTGTAGCTTTTCTTGACATGCGTGAGTTTTATATATGTTTTCATGGCATAATCACACAGCTTGAGCTTACTTTTAACACAACAGAAAACACCCATGATAGTATGAATTTTGTGAAAACTTGTAAATTTAATTGGTTTTGATTTCTCATCCATGTCTAAGCAATATAAAGTATTGAGTTCCAAAAATCTAATTAGACTGATCCTGAGAGGTCTCTGTTGTGACTGGCTTCAAGTCATTTGTCATATATAGTATTGGGCCTGACAAGGTCAAGATACATTTATTTGTAAGGTCATTAGCATTATTAGATCTCTATAGTTCATCAAGAAAGATGAATGGTTAAACCACAATGTGTATTCTATATAACTGTGGTGTAAAGGAAAAATAAGAGAGAGAGAGTAAGAGAGTATAAACCCCCCTAGAGACAAAGAAACAAGGCTGGAATTTTTCTCTTGACAGATACTTTTATCCTGCAAGTGTGCAGCATATATATCCCTCATGTTCACAGGGCTTTGTAACCACTTGAAACCTCTTCAACTGTAATTACAAAGAAAATGGGCCTCTCCCGATCCTATTGTAGATCTCTTGAGAATTTCTGCTTTCAGTTAGAAGAGCAGCAATGGTTGATATATCAGAAATCGTTGTGCTTTTCATCTCTCTTTCCGTGGAACTGGGGACCTACCACTCTAATTCTTAGCTTTTTAAGTGCTTGTGTGTGTTATAATAGCATTGCCATTTTACTGGCAATAGAAAATAATAGTTTCATCTTCACTAAAGTGTCAGGAGAGTTCTAGTATTAGAAATAGTATGGAAAAGACTTTTAAAATGTGTTTTCAGTCTGAGATAGTTGGTGGAAGGAATTTAGCCAAGTAAAAATTTATCCCACTGCATTCCTGGGGGGAGGGGGGGAGATTTTACCCTTCAGTGCAGCTTCGTGCAGTTTCACTAGGTGGCTAGATTTAGTTGTGGCAAGAATGGGTTGTTTAGGGAGTGTGAGATAAATGGGGGAGGGAAAAATACATGGCATATTTCAAGTACATAGTGTCAGTTAATGCTGAATTAGCATGTTAATACATGGCTGACTTATATAGGGAGAAGCGGGGGAATGCTGAGCTAGCTGTGAATTAAATTGAGTAAGTGGCCCAAAGAAGCAGGAATTAGCTGTCTGGACAAAACAAAATGTCAGTGAGACATTCAGTGATCTTTTACCCCTGTGATTATTATCCAGCCAGTTATGTTACTGTTCTGTGTTTATCAGAATTAATATGACAAAACTTTTATGAATGGTTTTTGAGCATCAGATGTAAATACGGTTTGCCTTTTAAATTAGGGGCAGATATTCAGAATGATTTAACTGAACTAGTTAATTGCGGTGAGCTGGCTATCACTGGATTTCCACAGCACTTACCCATTCACTGGGTAAATATCTCTTATCTGCACCCTTCTCTTCCACTGCTAACTCCAGACTCCATTCCTTTTATGTTGCTGCACCATATGCCTGGAATAACTTCCTGAGCCGGTACGTCAGCTCCATCCTGGCCGTCTTCAAATCTAGGCTAAAAGACCACCTTTTTTATGCTGCTTTTAACTTCTAGCCCTTATTCACTTGTTCAGTACCCATGTTTTATCATTCCCAACCTTAGTCATTCCCTTATCCCTTATTTGTCCTGTTTCTGTCCTAATTAGATTGTAAGCTCTGTTGAGCAGGGACTGTCTCGTCATGTCCAGTGTACAGCGCTGCGTACATCTAGTAGCGCTATAGAAATGATAAGTAGTAGTAGTAGCACTTATCTAGATAGTGCTGCTGAAATCTGGTGTGACTGCCATGGCACGGTCTGATTTGTAGCACCAAAAAAGGAGAAAAAGTTCCCTGTGAAAAAATAGAAAGGAAAACAGAAGTAGGGGAGGACCAACAAAAAAGTGAAAGAAGGAAACCTTGGAGTCAAAAAAATGACACGTCAAGTTTATTGTTTAAAAAAAAAAAAAAGAATTACTAAATAAATAAAACGTAGACTAACAGGTCTACATGAAAGAAATCTCAGTGAGAGTTTAGAGGAAGGACTCGACATGGTTCCGTGTTTCAGCACAGCCTTCCTCAGGAGTCACAGCGGTGTAGAGCCGCAGATAAAACACATAAAGCTCTTTTAACTATCTCTATATAATAATTGGTCATCTGCCTCCCTGGATGGCTGGCTGCTGGGTTTGTAACCGTGATGCTAATGAGCTTACGTCAGCTCGCCTCCAGTGTTCCCTTCCTCTCAGTGTCCCGCCTTTGCGGGAGGACGAAATGACATCAGAGGAGGGCGGGACACTGAGAGGGAAGGCTGGAGGCGACGCGAGCTGAGCCTGCCGTCGCTGCGACCTGAGTTATGGATGGGAGGAGGAGAATCGCTGGACTTGGATGAAATGGGAAAGGAGGGGCAGAGGAGGGAGAATCGCTGGACATGGCAGGGAGGGCAGGGCAGAGAGAATTGCTGGACATGGAGGGGAGGGCAGGGGAGAATAGCTGGACATGGAGGGGAGGGGGGAGGAGAATTGCTGGACATGGAGGGAGGGGAGAGGAGAATTGCTGGACCATGGAGGGGAAGAGGAGAATCGCTGGACATGGATGGGAGAATCGCTGGACGTGGAGGGGAGGGCAGGGGAGAGAGATGAGAAAACGCTTAGACGATAGCCTTCCTAGGGCCTGTTTCATTTTCGCAAAACGGGTGTATTTGCTTGTAAATATATAAAGCACAATGAACTTTATAATTTCCAGTAGATATAGATATATTTAGGGCCCCGTTGACTGAGCCACGCTAGAGGCGCGTTAGTGCTTTGAGCGCACGCTAACTGTGTAGAGGCCCACAATATTCCTATGGGCACCTACACAGGTGTGCTAATTTTGTGCATGCACTAAAAAGGCTAGCGCACCCTAGTAAACAGGGCCCTTAAAGTTGCAAAAGTATTAAGGTTTAAATATGCTGAATGACCATTAAATTACATGTCTACTTAAAGGTGGCTATTTGTTTTTTTTTTTTTTTTTACTTCAAGGTTTCCATTTTTTCACCTTTTTTGTTGGTTCTCCCCTATTTCTGTTTTTTTTTTTTTTTTTTTTTAATTTATTTATTATAATTTCAATATAATACAAGTTAAACTCTTGCTAAAGAAAAACAGACCATATAATTTCCAAAAATATACATATCAACTCCTTTAAATTAAAAGGAAAAAGGAAAAATCAATACTCTTTCTTAGACCACCAATTTGAAATTGTGGGGGGCGTGAGGAAAGAAAACTGGTGGATTTCAATCTAAGGTAACTTATAATAACAAATGAAAGGCCTGATTTACTCCTTATTATACATTCGTTAAACCTAGTTCTCTTAACATCAGAGTCTATCTGGTTATTTTCTTCATTTCTACAAAACTTTCAGCTGCTCAGGTTCGAAAAATACATATTTTTATCCAAGTAAGCCTATTTCTGTTTTAATGTCTGGTTTATGTCAGGCAAATCTGGTGCTGGAGTTAGGATAATGCTGGGATTTACCTTGTTAGTGAAGATATTCAGTCTGTTAACTGGGTAAGTATCCAAGTTAGGACAAAAAAAAAGTGTTATGATTGGGGTCTGAACCCCTCTCAAACTTACCTCTTTCCTGGGAGTGAGCTTCTTAGCTGGCTTCTGTTTCTTTTCTCTGTCCTTTCTGAGCTGGCTCTGTCTCTCTGTGCTGGCAGCTTCAAGCAGCAGGGCTCTAATTGTTTCACTATACTGCACCTGTGTGGGTAGCTGAGTTGCTCTAACTCTCTTGGGTGTACTGGCTTCAAGTGTTTCACGGTGTTGCATTGGTGTGGGTTGGGCCTCTATGGTTTTCAGTGTGCTCTCTGGGTAGTGTGCTGTTGCCTGGTCTAGGGAGTGTGACATCATCTGGAAGGGCCTTGATAAGGAAGTGGGTTCTTTCCTTCAGGGCCTTCGCAACGTTTGCTTCTGGCTACTTGCTTTAGGTCCAGGTTAGTTTAGTGCAGTGTTCACTTGTGACTGTGGTGTTTGACTTCCCTGTTTTTCCCTTTTGTTACGGTGTGTAGCACTGGCTGTTAGTGCAGTGCTGGAGTTTGGTGCTGGGAGCTCCCTTGTGAGTAAGTGTTTAGGAAGCACCTTTTGTTGTTTGGGTATTTGGCTTCCTGCTTGTTTCTTGTGCTTTCCCCGCTTTTCCTCGTGACCTGTGTTTAGCTGCTGTAGCTGGGTGCTTAGGAAGCACCAGGGTGAGAACCCATGTTTAGCTGCTGCAGCTTGGTGCTTAGGAAGTACCACTGTTAGGTCTGGCATTTGTCTTCCCTTCCTTTTCCCTTGTGGGTTCCCTGCACTTCTGTTAGTGTAGGGCATAGGGGCACCCCTGTTAGTTTCTGTTAGGAGCACTGCTGTTAGTGGAGGGCTAGGAGCTTTTCTGTTGGTGCTGGGCTTAGGAACACTTTTGGTCACTTTAGGAGTTAGATGCACTTCAGTTACAGCTTGTTCTAGTCCTGGTCCCTGTGTCGTCCAGTAAGTCCTGCCGGCTACTCGAACCCATGAGCTCAACTCCTGGGGGCTTAGTAGCTAGTGCAGGTGATGCTGTGTGGACCAGTCCAGTGTGCTCCAGTCCCGTGTTCCAGTCCTGGTGTCCTCCAGTCCGGGGGACCAGTCCAGTGTGCTCCAGTCCAGTGTGTTCCGGTCCGTGTGTGTTCCAGTCCGGGGATTGCAGTCCAGTGTTCCAGGCCTGTGTCCTCCAGTCCGGGGGATTCCAGTCCATGTGTTCCGGTTCGCTGGGCAGTGCCTGCAGTCCCTGCCGGTGTGCTTACCCAGTGTGGTTGGTGGGTTTTGCCTGCTGCTGTCGCTCCTCGTCAGCAGGCCCAAGGGCTCACGTTTGCTCCAGAGCCCAGCCCCGCGGGCTCTGAACCTGAGAACCTGACAAAAAGGCTGTAACCATTCAGTGCTGGTGCCTGGATTAGTCCCAACATTGATATCAGCTCTTGGCAGTCAGTGCTTTTAAATTCACTAGCTGCTGTGGGGGTTAGATATATATTTTTTAATTTGTCACCATTATTTAGGAAGGATAGAGAGGGGCGTAAGGTGAGGAGTAGCTCTGTATGTGAGAAATGATATCACAGCGACTGAAAGGACAGGGAACTGGGGAAAGGAAGAAGCGATATGGATCACCTTTAAAAAGAGAGGATAGAACTTCTGTCCATTGGGTGTTGTCTACAGACCTCCACACAATTGGAGGACCTAGATAAAGATCTGATTGCTGATATTCAAAAGTTGGGGAAGAAAAGAGAGGTGCTGTTGTTGGGAGATTTCAATCTGCCGGATTTATATTGGACGGTTCCGTCTGCGGAATCGGAAAGAAGTAGAGAGATCTTGGATGCTTTTCAAAGTGCTTTGCTCAGACAAATGGGGTCAGAACCCACGAGGGAGGGAGCGACGCTAGATCTGGTACTCACAAATGGGGATAATGTGTCAAATGTCCGAGTGGGTGCCCACCTGTGCAGCAGTGACCATCAAACTGTTTGGTTTGATATGACGGCTGAAGAGGAGGGTGGCCACTCAAAACTCAAAGTCCTGGATTTCAAACATGCTGACTTTAGTAAAATGGGGGAATACCTGAGGAAGGAGCTGATGGGAGGAAATACAAGAAGTGGAAGGACAGTGGTCCAGGGCTGTAAGAAGCTATAAATAGGCTAACGAACCTTATGTAAGGAAAGTAAATAAAAGCAAGAAAAAGGAAACCGATATGGTTCTCCAAGCAAGTGGCTGAGAAAATAAAGGCTAAAGAGTTGGCATTCCATAAATACAAAAAACTCAAGAAAGGGACCGAGGAGGAAATACCAGATGAAACTGAAAGAAGCCAGAGAGAGATACGTCTGGCGAAAGCGCAAACTGAAGAACAAATGGCTAGAAATGTAAGGAGGGTGGCAAAATTTTCCTCAGGTATATTAGTGAAAGGAGAATGACTAAAAAGGGAATTGTGAGACTAAAAGATACTGCGACCGCTATGTGGAGTGATGATGAAGAAAAAGCAAATTTGCTAAATAGATACTTCTGTTCTGTTTTCACAGAAGAAAATCCTGGAGAAGGACCGCGATGGACTGCAAAAAGTACAAATGAGATTGAAGTGGATAGAGCACCGTTCACAGAAGAGAGTGTGTATGAACAACTTGAAAAGCTAAAGGTGGACAAAGCCATGGGACCGGTTGGGATCCACCCTAGGATATTGAGGGAGCTCAGAGAGGTTCTGGCAGGTCTCTTAAAGATTTGTTTAATAAATCCTTGGAGACGGGAGAGGTTCCGAGGGATTGGAGATCGGCGGATGTGGTCCCTCTTCACAAAAGTGGTGAGGGAAGAAGCTGGAAACTACAGGCCGGGTAAGCCTCACTTCGGTTATTGGAAAAGTAATGGAAGCGATGCTGAAGGAAAGGATAGTGATTTCCTGGAAGCCAATAAGTTGCAAGATCCGAGACAACATGGATTTACCAAAGGGAAATCGTGGCCAAACGAACCTCATTGAGTTCTTTGATTGGGTGACAGGAGAATTGAATCAGGGACGAGCTATGGACGTAATCTACTTAGATTTCCAGCAAAGCTTTTGACACGGTTCCACAACACGAGGCTCTTAAATAAACTGGATGGGCTGAAGATAGGACCTGAAATGGTGAACTGGATTAGGAACTGGTTGACGGACAGACGCCAGAGGGTGGTGGTGAATGGAATTCGCTCGGAGGAGCGAAACGTAAGTAGTGGAGTGCCTCAAGGATCGGTGCTGGGGCCGATTCTGTTCAATATATTTTGTGAGTGAAATTGCCGAAGGGTTAGAAGGTAAAGTTTGCCTATTTGCGGATGATACTAGATCTGCAACAGAGTGGACACCCCGGAGGGAGTGGAAAACATGAAAAAGGACCTACGGAAGCTAGAAGAATGGTCTAAGGTTTGGCAATTAAAATTCAATGCGAGAAATGCAAAGTGATGCACTTAGGAAGTAGAAATCCATGGGAGACGTATGTGTTAGGCGGGGAGAGTCTGATAGGTACGGGCGGAGAGAGGGATCTTGGGGTGATAGTATCTGAGGATTTGAAGGCGACGAAACAGTGTGACAAGGCGTGGCCATAGCTAGAAGGTTGTTAGGCTGTAGAAAGAGAGGTGTGACCAGCAGAAGAAAGGGGTGTTGATGCCCCTGTATAAGTCGTTGGTGAGGCCCCACCTGGAGTATTGTGTTCAGTTTGGAGGCCGTATCTTGTTAAGGATGTAAAAGAATTGAAGCTGGTGCAAAGAAAAGCTACGAGAATGGTATGGGATTTGCGTTACAAGACGTATGAGGAGAGACTTGCTGAACTAAACATGTATACTCTGGAGGAAAGGAGAAACAGGGGTGATATGATACAGACGTTCAAATATTTGAAAGGTATTAATCCGCAAACGAACCTTTTCCGGAGATGGAAGGTGGTAGAGACGAGAGGACATGAAAATGAGATTGAAGGGGGGCAGACTCAAGAAAAAGTCACAAGTATTTTTTCACGGAGAGAGTAGTGGATGCTTGGAATGCCCTCCCGCGGGAGGTGGTGGAAATGAAAACGGTAACGGAATTCAAAACATGCGTGGGATAAGCATAAGGAATCCTGTGCCGAAGAAATGGATCCTCAGGAGCTTAGTCAAGATCGGGAGGCGTGGGCTGGTGGTTGGGAGGCGGGGATAGAGGCTGGCAGACTTACACGGTCTGTGCCAGAGCCGATGGTGGGAAGCAGGACTGGTGGTTGGGAGGCGGGATAGTTGCTGGACAGACTTGTACGGGTCTGTGCCAGAGCCGGTGGTTGGGAGGTGAGGATAGGCTGGGCAGGACTTATACGGTCTGGGCCTGTGCCAGAGCCGGTGGTTGGGGAGTGGGGCTGGTGGTTGGAGGCGGGGATAGTGCTGGGCAGACTTGTACGGGTCTGTGCCCTGAAGAGCACAGGTACAAATCAAAGTAGGGTATACACAAAAAGCAGCAAATATGAGTTATCTTGTTGGGCAGACTGGATGGACCATGCAGGTCTTTTTCTGCCGTCATCTACTATGTTACTATGTTACTATTTTCTTATGTAACGTGAGCCTAATAGTAAGGTAGGAAACTTGAAATTTCCATAGGAGCTGGGTAGAAAAAAGAAGAACTTTGCTGGGAAAATTAATGTATTCTAAAATGGAAATATATTCAGTAAAAATTATAGATTTTTTTCCTCTAAGGGTGACTGAGAAAACTCATTTACAATTTTTTGACTTTGAGGTAGTATAAGTAAAAAAGGAAGTCTCACAATTTACACCCTATATTCTTTGCTTTAGATTTCTGTGCTATTTTTGATAAGTTTCATAATGTAAAAGCAATGAAATGAGGACTGAGGTTACTTATAAGGTATCAAGTGCATCAAATGTTTTTTTAGGTGATGCTGTTACTTTACACAGAGCTGGAGGAGATATGTATTGTCAAGAGAAGGACGCACGATTAGTGAAAGTACTAGTTAACAACTTGCTTATATTAAAAGAAAATTTACAAAATAGGTAGAGCTGAGAACTTTCTTGGATTAACATGTCTTAAGATAGAAGCTTTGAGGTCTTCCTTGGTTATTAATTGATACACTCATGTATTTCAGTCTTTTTTATAAGCTGCCCACAGAGAAAGGAATTCACATGTAAAACTTTGAAGTAGTATGATGTTATGAAAAGCATTTTCCGTGTTGCTATCAGTGATGGGAGTGACTACTGTCCACCGTGAACTAACCCCCTCTTTGCAGTAATGCCGACACAGCCCATTCTAACTGTGAGTTTTTATCTGAAGTTGTAGATGTGACTTGCCTAATTTCACAAGGAGCATCAGTGGGATTTCAACCCTGGCTTCCTTTGACTTAACTCACTGTTCTCCTAGCCTATTTCTGTGAATGATGTTAAATGGAAAGAGCCATTTGGGACAAAAACATAGTTTATGACTAATAGAACAATAAATATTATGTAAGTTACATATTTTGTTCTTGTTTTGGTCTTTTAACTCTGTTGTCTAGCTGGCAGTCGTCATTGTGTATAACAATAAATGTTTGTATTTATTTGGGCATGATCATGACTACCAAAATCCATGATCCACAGGTGGTTCTAGACCAGGGGTGGGCAACCATGGTTCTTGAGGGCCACAACCCAGTCAGGTTTTCAAGATTTCCACAGTGAATATGTACGAGATCTGTTTGTGTACAGTGAAAGCAGTATATGCATATCAATCTCATGTGTATTCATTGTGGAAATCTTGAAAACCACGACTGAGTTGTGACCCTCAAGGACTGTGGTTGCCCACCCCTGGTCCAGACCAAGTAGAAATTCACCGTGTCTACGAGTGGAGGAGTGGCCTAGTGGTTAGGGTGGTGGACTTTGGTCCTGGGGAACTGAGGAACTGAGTTCGATTCCCGGCACAGGCAGCTCCTTGTGACTCTGGGCAAGTCACTTAACCCCTCCATTGCCCGCCGCATTGAGCCTGCCATGAGTGGGAAAGCGCGGGGTACAAATGTAACAAAAAAAAATAATAATTACTATACATAAAAAAAAATCAAATGACTAATTCAATTCTATAACCATCTATAATCATACATTCACCTACTCATTCCTACTGTTTAAAACATAGTATCTTTATTTCACAATATAATTTCAAACAAATAACATTTCTAATTAATTACTATAGAGAGCCAACTCCTAAAATCCTTAACTGCTTCCCTTAGAAACAGATGAATTTTAGTACTTTGTTTTGAGCAATGTAAAATTAATTTTGGCAGCAGAACAGTCCTATGAACTGGAAAGACAAAGCAAGCCTCATTAAAGGGAATATTAATATCCCACAGCTGTCCTGCAAACTGGTGCTGAAAGATAGGTTATCACATTTCCTTCCCAAAACACCCTCTCATCTCTTATGGAAACTCCATTATACCAGCCTGTGTAATAATAATACTCACCTCTCTGTGCCAGAGTTTTTCAACTGTTGTTTTCAGAAAACCAGTCAATTTGACGTTGCATATAATGTACCCAGTAAAAATAAGGCTTCACTAATGAGTGTGTTCAATACAAATTTCAATAACTTTATATTGTATTTTTTTTTAATTTAGGGTCCCTTTTACCAAACTGTGGTAAATAGTGGTCTTAGTAAGTCCTTATGCAGGTCATTCCTGTGCACTAAGGCCATTTTTACTGCAGAGGTAAAATGGCTGATTTTCCCTATTTTCCTTATTAATGGCCGTGCACTAATTTTTCCCACTAGCATGTGGCCATTAATTTCCTAAGCCCCTGCTGCCACCTATTTTGTAGGCAGTAAGGGCTCACGGTGTTAATTGGTACCCCACTCTCCACCCCCAGCACACGCACATCCAAATATTAAATGGGCCCCTTAATTTCTTATACACTTCCTGCAAGACCAAAAGCTATCGAAGCAGTTTACATTCAGGTACACTAGCCAGCTGATTTTTGAAAGTGATGGCCGCCCATCTTCCCACACAAATCTGGAGATGGACAGTGATCTCCTGAATCTGCCCAAATCGTCATAATCGAAAGCCGATTTGGGCGGCTTCAACTGCGTTCCGTTGCGGGGCCAGTGAAAGTTGAAAGGGCGTGTCGGCATGGTAGGGAAGGCGGGACGGGGGCGTGCGTTGAGATGGCCGGCTTCGCCCAATAATGGAAAAAAGAAAGCTGGCCATCAGGAGAATTTGGTCCGTTTTATTTGGACCCTTTTTTTTTTAGGTCCAAGTCCCAAAAAAGTGCCCCAACTGATTAGATGACCACCGGAGTGAAGCGGGGATCACCCCCACTTTCTCCCCCAGTGGTCACCACCCCCTCCCACACACACACAAAAAAGTCAGACATTTTTTGCCAGCCTGTATGCCAGCCTCAAATGTCATACCCAGCTCCCTGACAGCAATATGCAGGTCCCTGGAGCAGTTTGTAGTGGGTGCAGTGCACTTGAGGCAGGTGGACCCAGGCCCATCCCCCCTACCTGTTACACTTGTGCTGGTAAATGGGAGCCCCCTAAAATCCACTGTACCCACATGTAGGTGCCCCCCTTCACCCCTTAGGGCTATGGTAAAAGTGTAGAGTTGTGGGCAGTGGGTTTTGGGGGGGATTTGGGTGGCTCAGCACTCAAGGGAAGGGTGCTATGCACCTGGAAGCTAATTTTGTTTTTTTAAATAATTTTTTTAAGTGCCTCCTAGGGTGCCCGGTTGGTGTCCTGGCATGTCAGGGGGCCAGTGCACTAGAAATGCTGTCTCCTCCCACGCCCAAATGCATTACATTTCGCCGGATTTGAGATGGCCGGCTCCGGTTTCCATTATGGCTGAAAATCGGAGTCTGCCATCTCATCTAACCCCGGCGAGCGATTTGGCCAGCGCCAAGCGTATTTCGAAAATACGCTTGGCTCCGCCCATTCGCGGAGCCGGCCCCAAAGATGGCCACCATCGATTTGGCTGGCGCTGTTCGATTATGCCCCTCTAGGTATTCATATTGTTGACAGTTTTTATAGTAAAATAAAATTTGTGGTAGTTTTACAGTAGCAATTATTTTAAAACATTTTAATGACATAACACTACTACACTCCATGAGGCTTACTTGGCAATATCTGCTTACTTTACTAAATCAGAATCCCTACTGTACGGATACGATACCCCTCATAGGAAACTCAAACTTTCACCCCGGAATGGAGAAGGGGATTTTTCATTTCTGGGCATGGAAAGGGTGATCTATGTAGCAGACCTTTTGCAGGAAACAGAGGTAATGAAAACTGTAGAGATGCTGCAACACATCTTGGGAGGGAGACGTTCGGACCAGTTTGCATGCTTCACCTTCACCTATGTTAACCATCTTAAACAACGCAGTTGTTCTAGGGGGCTGTTCCAGCTATTAAAACAACTTTCCTCTCCTCCGGGAGCTCCCAGAATACAATCTGTAGCCTATACAAAGCAATAGTTACAGCAATGCCTCATAGAAATTATGCAGATCTGGCCCAGACATGGACAGCAGAGCTGGGGGCAGAGGTTCAGGAGGGGGATATTTTAAAATTCTTACAGGTAATCCCTACAGCTCTACATAGTTTCAGCATAGGGAAACTCAATATAGGATGATAACTAGAGCGTACTTCTTCCCCAAGCAAGCCTTTTGTTTGGGGTGCCTCTTGGAGGCAAGGTGCACTAAATGTTGCTCTGCAGAAGCCACCTGTTTTCCTGCTTTATGCACTTGTCCCTACATAGGCCAGTATTGGGCAAGGCTTGATGGGTTCTGTGCCCAACTGCTACACAAAACCATAGACCTTTCTCCTAAAGATATTCTGTTAGGCCAAGAGTGGAGAGGGGGTTCATTTCAGTGAGCAGAATGTCTGTTGCTGTATAAAGCTACTGTCATAGGTAAGAAATGCATTTTCCAGTACTGGATGCGGAGCTCACCGCCCACCTTCTGGCATTGGAGGAATGCCCTGCATGCGCTATTGGTTACTGGAAGCTTGGGATGCATATCATACTCTGAAAAAGAAACAGAAATTTTGGGCCATTTGGGAACCTTATGTTCAATCCTTAACAGGATCAACAAGTACTTTAATCCTGAACCAGTTGTCACTGTAGCTGACCCACTGGACTTAGTACAGACAGACACTTAACCTGGATGGGGTGGAGGGGTGGTGGGGATATTAGTGGTGTTAATATTTAGGGCGAGGAGGTGTAAGAGTCCAGGTTCCTCACTCCTTGTTTGGTTCATTCTCAGTTTGATGGAAGTCCTTTTTTGGGGGAGGGGGGAAGTGTATTTAGTTAGGGGTAGGTGAGAAAGGAGTTAAGTATTTCATTGTCTAGTAAATGGAATAAGGTCACTTTCATGTATTGTGTCTGTTCATCTGAGCATTATATCATGAATTAGCATTTAGGTGATAGGGGAAGGGGTTGGGGAGAGGGGAGAATTCAGGGCCGTGCCGATGCGGTAAGCGAGGTAAGCACCGCAGGGGGGCGCCCACCTCTGGAGGGCGCCACCGCGGTGCTTACCCTTGCCCCGCGCCGCCGAGGCCTTTAAATCTTTTGGCATAGCAAGGGCGGGGCGGTGGGGCGGTCCGCCCCGGGTGTCACCAGAGAGGGGGGTGCCGCCGCTCCCGCTGCTCTTCATCCTGGCACCCCCCCCCCCCGCACCAGCCCCCACCCGCACCAGCCCTTTAAATTTATTTGCCGATGAGATAGCGAGCGCAGCACCTCGTGTGGAAGTAAAAGAAGCGGATCCGATCATCTCATTGGGCCTTCCCTCACTGTCCCGCCCTACTCTGACGCAGCTTCCTATTTCCTCTAGGGCGGGACAGTGAAGGAAGGGCCCAATGAGATGATCGGATCCGCTTCTTTTAACTTCCACACAAGGTGCTGCATCGCGTCTGGCATTCTTTTTAAAGACCGGGTGGCAGGGAGAAGACGAGGCAGGGTGAGGGTGGGGAACAGAATGGGGTGAAGGTGGGGGGACTCGGATAGCAGAAGGGACTGGGTGGGGAGACAGATGGGGTGAGGGGGCTTGGATGGGCAGAAGGTACTGGGTGGGAGACAGATGGGGTGAGGGGTGGGGGGCACTTGGATAGCAGAAGGGACTGGGTGGGAGCCAGATGGGTGAGGGGGGATGGGCAGAAGGTACTGGGTGGGAGACAGGATGGGGTGAGGTGGGGGGCACTTGGATAGCAGAAGGGGACTGGGTGGGAGACAGATGGGGTGAGGGTGGGGGCAACAGGGAGAGGACAAATTGCTGGAAATGGAGGGGAGGGGAGAGAGGAGGATTGCTGGCTATGGATGGAGGAGGGAAGGGCAGAGAGGGACAAGAATGGACATGGATGGGAGGCAGGACCCAGGGGAGAGAGGAGAAATTGCTGGAAATGGATATAGAGCAAGAAAAGAAGAAGAAAGGAGAAAAGTAAAGAAATAAATGGAAAGGAAGCCCTGGAAATGGAGTTAAGAGGACAGATAGCAGCAGAATCAGATACTGGACCAGCATGATTGAAAAAAGAAAGTCACCAGACAACAAAGGTAGAAAAAATTTTTATTTTCATTTTAGCGTTTGGAATATGTCCACTTTGAGAATTTACATCTGCTATCTTATTTTGCAATGTATAGCAATTTGTTTCTAAGAATATTGCTGACAATTCCTTTCAGTGTGGCAAGTGGTGAGCGATCATTTTCATGGGGGGGGTGATCATTTTCACGGGGGGGGGGGGCGCCAACTGATAGACTGCAGGGGGGCGCCAGAGACCCTAGGCACGGCCCTGGGAGAATTGTTAAACATTTGATTACGATATATCTCTTTTTGTATTTCTTATGTATTACCTGCCAATTTACACTGTTTTCCCAGTTCCTGGATGTATTTAGGTTAATTTGTCATCAATAAAAAATGCACTATGAAAAAGTTTCAATAACTGTTACTTACATTATTTTTCTACAAAACTATTAAAACATGATGAAACCAGAAATTTGTACTAATATTTTATGATAACAAGAGGATTTGGTCACCAAGTCATTGAAGGAAATGTATTCTTATGCATCCAGTTTTGCTCTTTCCAAGGTCTTAGGCAGGAATAGGAACATGAGCAAGTTAACAATAAAGGAAGTTTTCATGCCAAGCAATGAGTTGAGCTGTCACACAAAATCATCCATTTTAAATAGTATCTGGGCAAAAAAATCAGAATCAACTGACTTTCTTTAGTATATGGAATCTGCTTTTATTATAAAGTGCTGTGGTTTGTCATCACAAGCTGTTGAAACTTATTTAGTAACTCAGAATGTGGGCTGTACTTTACAGTTTAGCCACTCCCCCTGAATCCTTGGGTTTCGTTTTTTCCCTCTGATCATGGAAGATAGATGATATTGGCAGGATGTCCACCAAAAGCTGAATTGCAGCATTCAGTCTTGAGGATAGGGAAGTGTAGCTTTTTTCTAGCACCTGCATAGACTGGCTGGGGTGCACCAATTTGTACTGCATGACTTATCTCTGTGTGGGTCACCAGGAAATTGCAGCTGTTGCCATGGTTTTCAGATGGGTGGGTTTTTAAGGCATAAAGAACTTCAAGAATTTAAAGAAGCCTTGAAATTTTTATCATCACATGATTTGAATAAGGAGAGGTGTCTTCAGTCTGCAGAATAACCATGGAAGGAGTTCTTGTTGGATAAAAGCATTGAAGTCAGTGATGCAGCTGGGAAGCCTCTATTCCTTGGATAATTATAGACAATATAGCTACCAGTGTCCTGCAGAGCGATTTGCATGTTTAATTTACTCTCTCCCTAAGTGCCCTGAGGGTTTGTCTTTGTAAACGATATGCTAACTAGAAACTTTCTGAGAGAAAAGCTTGTAAAGAAAAAGTAGAATACTACTGATTGCATTAAAAAAAATATTTAAAAATATATATAATTGGCCCCTTTAACCCTTTAAGTAAAGTGTAGTAAGTTTCTGCATTTGCCATGTTTTAACAGCAAACATTAACATTCGGTAAGTGCAAAGGCTATTCAGTAACTGTTGGAAACATGCCCAGCACGTTTCCAAAGTTTGCTACAAAGAAGGGGTTTTTGTTGTTGTTGGTTTTTGGTGTTTGTTTTTTTTAGTGTGCATTAAGATTAGCAGTTTAGCAAAGAGGCACTTAGGCCCTCCTCTTGAGGATAAATGATAAACCACACTGGTTTACTTCAAATGTATTTCTGGTACGTTAACATCTGTATTGGGAGATGTCTTTTGGTTTATTTTGCTATAGCGTTGTATGCCCCTTTGGGGATTAAGGAAAATAATTAATAGTCCTTTGGAGCAAGTTACTGTAGTTCTTTCCAGAACCCACTATAGCTGAATAATTCATGTGGCTAGGAGAATGTCATTGTTGAACAGTGAGGAAAGGCTAAAGAGGATTGAGCTCTTCAGCTTAAGAGATGGCTGAGGGGGAGATGGAGAGTTATGATAGAGGTTTATAAATACTGAGTGGAGTGGAATGGATAGACATAAATCGCTTGTTTCCATGGCGTCCCACAGATCAATCCAGAGACTTGTGGGTTGTGTCCCTCTACCAGCAGGTGGAGATAGAGAGTACCTTTCTGACCATCTCTTCGTCCTTTTTGGAGGCAGTAAGAAGGGTCATATGGCACCCAAGGACACCATAGCATGTTGGTTGCGGGAGCCCTTCTCTTCGGCATACATGGCATTGGGCAAGCAAGCCCCTTTGCAAGTTCATGCTCATTCTACGTGAGCTCAAGCTTCCTCCTAAGCAGAGTCCCATTTGCTTTCTACATGGGCTTCGGTCCATACATTCAGTCGTCATTATCGGGTGGATGTGGCAGCTCATCAAGATGCGGTTGTTGGCTCATCGGTGATTTCTGCCGGGTTGAGGTGTCCTGCCCTACTTGAGGTCTGCTTGGGTACATCCCACAAGTCTCTGGATTGATCCGAAGGAAAAATTAATTCTTACCTGATCATTTTCTTTTCCATAGTCTGAAAAGATCAATCCAGAGGCCCCCCCCCCCCCCCGGGTTTACTGTCTGCAGTTTTGTTGCGGTTTGGTTAGGTTTTTTTGGGTTCCGTTGTTCTGAATGTTCCTTTGTTTGATTAAAAAATAAAATAATATAGAAGTGGTGGAAGTATGTGGGCAATTGGTCTGACAATGTCAGGAGAGTTTTCTATTGTTTCCATTCCACTGCTTTGGTATTGTTCATACTGAGGTTTACCTTGGCTGCACAGGTCCACATATAGCAAACCTCGGAGGTTCTCTCTATCTCCACCTGCTATCAGGTAAGAATTCATTTTTTCTTACTCGTTTCAAAAATACAAAGACTAGGGTGTACGCAATGAAGCTACTAAGTAGCAAATTTAAAACAAATCATAGAAAATATTTCATTATTCAACATGTTATAAAACTTTGGAATTCATTGCCAGAAAATGTGGTAAAGTAGTTTAGCTTAGTAAGGTTTTAAAAGTTTGGACAAGTTCCTAAAGAAAAGTCCATAAGCCATTATTAGATGGAATTGGGAAAATCCACTGCTTATTCCTAGGATATACAACATTGAAGTCTGTTTTACTGTTTTGGGGTCTTGCCAGCTGCTTATCACCTGGGTTTGGCCACTGTTGGAAACATGATACTGGGCTTGATGGACCTATTGGTCTGTCCCAGTATGGCAATGCTGTTATGTTCTTATGATTTCTCGGGGTTCATGGTAATTTGTGGCTCTATGCAGCACAACAATGAGCACATTTGATATCACATGGAATGAAGTTTTGCACTGATTTGAAGCTACATAAGATCAACTGATCTGCAGTAAAACCGCGAGGAGCCCAATTGTAGGATGAAATGGGCCCCACTGGGAAATTCTTTCAAGATAAGTATATTTTGAACAATGCAGTCCCTATTTATTGTGTTGGTTTGTTAGTGTTTATTTTTGCACATATAATAATTACTGAAGGTTTTTTAGACAATGATGATAATGGGAATTGATGCATTTTTTGTGATGCATTATCAAAAATGTGCTTTCTCTAGTTTTGAGGTCTTTTCCGCCTAGCTAGTTAAGTGTAATTTGAAAAGTGTACAATTCGTATCGATTGTGTTAACATTTGTCCATCAATTTAGTATTTTTGGGGGACTGTTACTGAGCAGACTATTATTTGCATTGGACAATAATTGCTGCTTTTGGAGGCTAGGAAATAAGTGTGTTTTGGGAATGTTACTGAGTAGACTATTATTTGCGTTGGACAATAATTGCTGCTTTTGGAGGCTAGGAAATAAGTGCATTCTGCTGCTGGATCATTGGACCATCCCATAATTGTTTTTCAAGTAAAATTATCTATTATGAAGTTGCATATTTCAGGTGTCGGTGGTCCTTTCTTTGTGAGGGACGACTATTTGCCGAGTCAGCTGGGTGGTTTAGAGAGAAAGGGGTTTATTATATGTCATCATCCTGATAACCACAGCCTGTAGCACAATCTTAAACATAGTCTCATGACTACAGAAGGAATTACATTTTTCCTTCATAAGCATGTACAGCAGTGTAATATAATGTGATCATTGCTAGGAAGAAGCATATCAATACAGAAAATAGATTGAACTCATTTGGGTACTGAATCCCTAGAGTCTTGAAATATTCTTAGAGAAAGTACAAGTGTTCATGGTTTCAGAAAAAGTTTTTTTTCTTTTTTTTTGCTTCACTCATTAATAGATACTAGAAAGGGAGATGATTTCACAATATAGTCTCCTTTCGAGATGTTTAAAAATATAGGGTCAGTGTACTAAATGCACTAACATTGGCTGTTCAGGGTGTTTTTTTCTTTAATTGATACCCAAATGAGCAGACAGTAAAGTTTTTGTGTTAAAATTGTTGCAAGCTAATAATATACATCAACCGGCTGCAAAATCATTAATATGTTTTAGTACATTGGTCTCGTAAGTGCCAGCAAGAAAACCTGTTATCAATAGCTTATAAGTGGATTGGATTAGTTGCCAAGGCTAGGTTTTGTCCTTTTCCTTTCTATTTAAGGAGAATAAGTGCATTTGAACTTTCTAATTCTCCATTCCACAGGGTCTGCACATATCACTATGCTACTAGTCTTTTCATCTTCAGAGTCTGCTTGACAGAATGCTGAAGATGACCATTCTTTGTCCTTATGAGAGATGTTAATTCTTTGTGTCCACTCAGCCCTGCATAGTCGCAGAGTATGTAGTAACCTAGCACTTTCATCAGGAATGTCAGCTGTTCTCTCCTGGAATGTAACACTTCACCTTAGGGTCATTATATATGAAGAGAATTTACCATAAGATTTGGACTTGTCTGCACGGCATGCATTCTGCTATATTTCTTTGGAGCACATTGCCTGTAATAGTAATTTCTTGTTTTCCATTTTCTGGTCTGTCCTAAACTTATTTCCCTGATGCATCATTTTGATCTTTGTTGTCAACATTGACAGACACTTCTCTCTTAAGAGCAACAGTTGACTTAGAGGGCATATTTGTCAAAGCACTTACCTTACAAAGTTACATAGAGGCATATTTTCAAAGCACTTTGGAGGCTAAGTGCTTTGAAAATGAGCTTGAAAAATAGTGAACCTATGGAACTGTTGTAAGTGTAAGTCCTTTGAAAATGAGCCCCCAAAATCACATTGATGATCCATGACACTTTTGGAGGCTTCAGTTAGCGTAAGTCATGTATAAATTTGACAGCTCAGAGAATTGTTTTCTACTTGTTGTAGGAGCACAAATTTCAGTAAAGTGAACCTTAACCGAATTGTTTTTCAGATCGAAGGTATTCAAGCAGTGTTTGTGTAGGACCAGAAGTGATATCTTTGGCCTTACCTTACATCAGACAGCAACTCCTCCAGTTCTAACCTTAATATTTCTTACTGGACTCCCGTCTGAAGCTTAAAAGGATTTGAGATGTTTTATTGGAAAAAAGCGAGGAACCATATTACATCCTCAACATTCAAACTATGAGGACCAGAGACTGGACATTGAGATTAATCATGCAGAACCTGGTGGCATTGCTCCAAGTTGGGTAAATTCCCAACTTGTTCTATTTCCATGGGGCCAAATACCTAACATAGTAGAAATAAATCAATTTCAGCCAAAAGAGAGTGAAGAGGATCAGTTCTGAGTGTGATTAAAACTTTGACCACCAGAGGGAAGATAGGCATACAAAAGATCCTCTCCCATTGAAAGTAGAACATAGAGCTTCCCCTACACCCCTTCCCGTGCACTCCATTCCCTGGATAAATCCTTATCATCTGTTCCCTTCTCCACTACTGCCAACTCCAGACTTCGCTCCTTCTGTCTTGCTGCGCCCTATGCCTGGAATAGACTTCCTGAGCCACTACGTCTTGCCCCATCGTTGACCATCTTTAAATCTACATTGAAAGCCCACCTCTTTAACATTGCTTTTGACTCGTAACCACTTGTATCCACTCGCCTCCCCCGACCCTCCTCTCCTCTTTCCTCTACACATTAATTGATTTGTTTGCTTTATTTTTTGTCTATTAGATTGTAAGCTTTTTGAGCAGGGACTGTCTTTCTTCTATGTTTGTGCAGCGCTGCGTACGCTTTGTAGCGCTATAGAAATGCTAAATAGTAGTAGTAGTAGAGCTGTACCGAATAGCATAGTTTACTATTCAACTGAATACGAATAATGAGCTTTGAGTTTTAACCTAACAAATAATAAAGGAAGCAATGTGAAATTAGAGATCAAGTGTTTATTTCAATAGGATTTAGCACAGTAGAGCCCTAGATTATTCGTATTTGAATTTAAATCACTATTCAGCCAAATATAAATAATGTATTTGGGGCCAAATTGAATTGAATACAAATATTCGGTACAGCCCTTGAACAAAATTGGCTCCTTCCTGTTCAAAATATTGCAAATCAGTAATTTGCTATATTGTGAGCCAGGTGACAATTGAGTCTGTCTACCAACTTGTAGTCTCTTTCTGTCAAATACATGACTGTTGGGTAGTCTTATGAGATATGACTCCAGTTCCCCATTTTCACAGTTTGCTGACACAGGAGGACATACCTGTTATTTCTTACTTTGCTATCTGATTCATGAAAGCCTTTGGAATGTTCAGAACTATATGTAGCTCCAACAACTTGATGTGCAGCCTCTTCTCCTGAAGAAAATGAGCCATAGCTATGAAAACCTTATTGATGAGCTTTACAAGTTAGGCTGGAAGCATCAATGGCTAGGATTATTTGGTAAGAAGGAAACTGAAATGATAAAAACCAGAGTCAAATTAAAACCACTAAAACAAAGATTCTTTGAGCTCTTCTATGATATACCCATACTATAATGAAAATTTCAAGTGGCTTGGGTCCACTTGAGCTTTACGCTCCATCGGTTTGGTCTCATATGGAGATATGCAACAGGAGTTACAAAAAAAGTGAAATCCATAGGGCCTAGCATTCTCAAAATGGAGCAAGTTGACATCTTCTGACTCTGAACTAGTCCTTCCCAGGAAGTCATTAGACCTTTTGCCTAGTTGGCAGGGAGATCTGCCAAGATTTTAGCATCAGGTTTGTGACTTGGTGACGTGCTATTTCTGAGGATACCTACTGAAATTAAGAAGTGTCACTTTCCCTTCAACAGTCTTTTAATTGACCAGTTTTATCTTTGGATTTCCAATGCATTTTTTATGTTTCATACTGTGGATTGTAAATAGTATTGCATTCTTTCTCTGTTTTACTCTAGTGTGAGGAGTCAGCCTTTTGGTTTATGGCAGCTGTTTCAGTCAGTGATGACTAAAGTGCCTGCAGGGTAAGAGCAAGGTTGGGTTGCTGGCTTACAGACGTTGTGGCATTTCTAGATATCATTTTTTATATAAGAAGGATTGATTTAAGAAAATCAACTTTCAATTTACTTTTTTCATTCTTCGGGCTTTGCTATCACTTTCTACTTCCGTCTTGTTTACCATCATCATCTTTGATTTTAAGTACTTTTAGTTGAACCCCGATATCTCCTTAAGCAACACTACTGGTTAGAGTTTTCATATCTTTTATTTGGCAACCTTAAGATTATTCTTGTTTATATTTTATTTTCCTTGGGGCATTGTCTCCAAATGCGTTTGTTTTGTGCATACCATGACAGTAATGAACATCACTCCTAAGCTAGAGTATGTGGAGTATGATCTCAGTCTCCCAAATTTACTGCTAACCCATTGTGCCAAAGAGAGTTTCCTTTTGGTGTTCATAAGCTTTAACATACTTAAGCAACTTGTGCTTGAAAATTCCTTACCACCAAATAAGATGGAGAATATTCTATATTTTTCTGCCATATTTTCTTGGACCCAGACTACATAGCTTGGTAATTGAAGATTTTCTCTTTTCCCACTCGATGCACAGAATGATCTCTTGGCATTGACACCTTTATTATCAGTGTTGTTCTTGTTCTTTTCTGCTTTACCGTGATGTCTGGCTTGCTTACATCAAGCATTTTGTCAGTTGGAATTAGAATGGCCCAAGTGATCATAACCCCTGTATTTTCTATAATTCTCTTAAAGTTACAATCCCAATGCTTTTAAGGTACAGTGATGTAATGTTTGTAGAGTTTGGGATGAATGAGACTTGCCACCTTATTGTGCCTTTCCATATATAAAACTTTCCCATCAGAACAATACAGCCAGCTATAAGATGCAAAATCATTTCCAGCTCTTCCTTACAGAATCTTCATATGTCAGTTTTCTCTGTTTTTCTATACTTACTGTGAAACATGTCGACAGTAATCCTACATCCTGGGCTGTAACAATCAATCTCTCATCCTTTGGTTTCAGTTCACCTCTTCATAATCATTTGTGTGACTGGGTTTGGTCAACGTATGTTTCCTGGAGTAACACTTTCTATTTCCCATTCTATTTATGAATTTGCACTTGTTTCCATTGTTTGCTGATCTAATTCTTTAAAGAGTGTTTTTTTTTCTCTTTTGCAAATTCATCTGTTTCCTTCCTTGCATGGGAGCTAACTTTTCAAAATTATTGGGGGTGCTGAGTCTAGTGGAAATAACCCCTCCCTGGACATATACAAGGAATTTTCTCATTACTAGGGGTGCTCAAGCACCCACAGAGCTGGCTCCTATGCTTCCTTGTATGTACTGGTGCATTCTTACTAATTTCTTCTACCCATCAGAATGCTTGTTCACGTTTGGTGATAGAGATGGATTCTGGATGTGTACTGTCATATTTCAGTATTTTTTACATAACTGAATTTGTTGAAGCTGTCAATAGAAATCAAACAAAATAAAACATGGAAAAGAAAATAAGATGATGCCTTTTTTATTGGACATAACTTAATACATTTCTTGATTAGCTTTCGAAGGTTGCCCTTCTTCCTCAGATCGGAAATAAGCAAATGTGCTAGCTGACAGTGTATATAAGTGAAAACCTTCAAGCATTACTATGACAGTAAAATAGATACCATTGGAGATTCTACATGGAATGTTGCTACTATTGGAGATTCTACATGGAATTGCTACTACTGGAGATTCTACATGGAATGTTGCTATTCCACTAGCAACATTCCATGTAGAAGGCTGCGCAGGCTTCTGTTTCTGTGAGTCTGACGTCCTGCACGTACGTGCAGGACGTCAGACTCACAGAAGCAGAAGCCTGCGCGGCCACGTTGGTGATCTACAAGGGCCGACTTCTACATGGAATGTTGCTAGTGGAATAGCAACATTCCATGTAGAATCTATAGAAATCAAACAAAATAAAACATGGAAAAGAAAATAAGATGATGCCTTTTTTATTGGACATAACTTAATACATTTCTTGATTAGCTTTCGAACCTTCGAAAGCTAATCAAGAAATGTATTAAGTTATGTCCAATAAAAAAGGTATCATCTTATTTTCTTTTCCATGTTTTATTTTGTTTGATTTCTATTGATAACCTTAAGAGTGGACTAACACGGCTTGAAGCTGTCAAGAAAGCCTAGAGTCCTATGATAGAGATAAATTATACATATAGAGATACTATGAGCTTGAGGAACGTACTGGGGATTGCGGGTTGATGGCCCGTTTCTACTCTGACACTAGTTCTAATGGGCATGCAACTCAAACTTGCCTGTTCATTCAAATCTTGGGGTTCGTTTTGATTCCCATCTCAACTTTGACTCTCTTGTCATAAAGTTGTACTTTTTAGCATATGGAGTATTAGAACCTTTGACCCTTTCTGGATACTAAAGCCCTGCATGTTCTAATCCATTCACATGCTTTCATGCTTGAATTATTGTATGACATATTTTGCAGTCCTCCATTTAGATTACATCTTGTGCAAAACACCACTATTAAATTGATTTATTCTGTTAAATACTATGATCATGTAAATACCTTTTTTTTTATTAAGGCTGCCTGTAGCCTACAAACTGAAATTCAAATTACTTTGTTTAGTTCAGTGTTTTCCCAAGTCCGGTCCTGGAATACCCTTTGCCAGTCAGGTTTTCAGGATATCCACAACGAATATGCATGAACTTAATTTGTATACACTGCCTCCATTATATGCAAATCTCTTTCATGCATATTCATTGTGGATATCCTGAAAACCTGACTGGCAAGGTGTACTCCAGGACTGAACTTGGGAAACACTGGTTTAGTTCATAAGGCTCTGGCTATAGGCAATCTGCTTCTGCTATTCAGTCCTTTGATAACCTACTTATTGTGCCATTCACTACATTCTCAGTACGATAGGTTGTTGATTCCCTCTCCTGCCCATGCACATTTAGAGGACACACGATCCACTATGTTTCTTTATTTTAGCACTCCCTGCTCTGGAATAACATCCCCATAGATCTCCGATTGAAGATTAAATCATGTCTTAAAACCTATATTTGTGTTTTGGCTTATAGACTTCACTAAGGGGACTAGGTCTGCTGGATCTGTCAGCAGTTAAACTCTGTCCCTTTTGCTTTTCACTTTTTTCTTTCTGCTTCTATTGAGTTATATTGTATTGATGTCTAACTTTGTTTTTCTTTTCTGGCTTTTGTTTGGTGAAGGGGATCTTCTCTTTTACAATTGATTACTTAATTGTGATGTGATGTAAACCACTCTGACAACTGATATAGAAAGTGTTGAATAAACATAAATACTGATTCTTATAAATGATTTTGTGGGTGTAAAGGAGTTTTCTGGTTCGTAGATCCAGTTTTTTTAAGGTGTTTAAGATGCTAGTTGATCAGAAGCTATAATTCATCAAATGGTACTTCTGGAATTTGGGGGAATACTTTGAAGAGCATTTATATGGGTCTTAATGTAACCCAAGACAGTTATATGGATTTGGTAATTTCTTCCAGGTCTGTGAGATGTGAAAAAAAAAAAAAAAGCATTCTGGAGGCTGAACTTAATGAGGTTGGACCTAGAGATCTGTAAATTGCTTTGTCAGTGATGAAACTCCTGGCAAAATGATAAAGGAGAATGAGCTTATTAAGTCTTGTCTGTCAGATCACACCTTGGTAAGCCATCCTTTAGCAGGGTGAGATTAATCGTAGTTGAAAACTTTGACACTTGAGAAAACTATTAATACTGTGTAAATAAACGTTGCAGGTTGAATTTTGTAGTCTCCCTGTAACTCTACAGTTGTTTCTGTTTCAGCAGCCTTCTCTCTGAAGGAATAGGAATGTTGTTCGGGGGGGGGGGGGGGGGGGGGGGCAGTGGCCGCTCCTGTCTTGAATCTCTGTTGGTAATGTAAAAATCCTGAAAAGGGAGGTTGTACTTGGTTTCCATCTTCTTGCTATACTACTGTTCTTTTACATTGTGAGATTTTTTTTTCTTACTTCTAGTGACCACGGCTATTTTCCTGTGTCATTATGAGTTGCTTGTTTATGCTTACTACTTGTATTGTATTGCATATTACTTCAATAAAAGACCTTCTGAAATGGGGAAAAAAAACCCCAAAACAATCCTGACATTTTACCAGAAACCGGGTCTGACATTTCTAGTGCTTGTGTTGTTTTGTTGTTGTTGTGGATGTTGTCCTTAATGTAGTGCAGTCAAGGCCTGATGCTTTTTTACTTTCTGATGATATGTGATGAAGCAATAGGCCTTTTCAAAGCCAGTAATGAGGAGAAAAAAAAAAGGTGCAGCATTCTAGATCCATTTTGCATGTGCAGTTATGTCTAAATTCATTTAATCAATAGTGAGGTGAAAACAGCCATTTAGGGGGCAATTCTTTAAAGCGTGCCAAAAGTTAGGCACCAAAATGCTGGGCACTAGCGTCCACTTATGCCATGTGTATTGCAGGCATAAATTTGGAGTGCTATGTAAATTACGGAGACCACATCTTCAGAAGGATATAAACCAGATGAAGTCCCGACTAGAAGGCAGCTATTAAAATGGTTAGTGGTCTCAATCATAAAGCATATGAGGACAGACTTAAAAATCTAAATTTGTATGCTCTGGAAGAAAGGTAGGAGAAGGGATACAGGATAAAACATTTAAATATCTCATGGTGAAAGTACAGAGGAGGTGGGCTTCTTTCAGTAGAAAGGAATCTCTGAAATCAGGGTGAAAGGAGTAAGCTAAGGAAATGTTTTGTTATAGAAGGATGCATGGAGCTTCACAGAGGGAGGTGGTGGAGACAAGGACAGTGAATTCAAGAAGGCATGTGATAAGCACGGGAGGATTTGTGAGGGAGAGGAAGGAGTTTAGTAGTTGGTGTGTGCAGGATAGGCCATATGCAGTTGTAAATTATGGTCCCTTCATGACATTTAGGTCTAGTTTGTGTACCTTCATGTGAAGGTTTAATGGTCTGCTGTCTGATTCCCAGGAGTAGGGGAAGGAGCCCCAAATCACTGAGAGAAAATATCGCCACAGAAAAGAGTTTAATACTCATTTTTTTCTTTGTTTCAGTTTTTCTTTCCCACCCTCCCCCCTTTTTCTGTTGTGGTTTATTATATCAAATTTAAATCTGTGTTTTCCTGTTTTCCTTGGTAATCTTGTACTGTAAACACTGTGCAAATCTACCTACAGTCTGACTTCTCTGCATTAGCATAAGTTTTTATTTATGCATGCAGCAGTGGTGTCTCTAGACAGAAGTAGTTGGGTTTCAAAAGGGGGGCCGAGCAGTGTATGAAAGGGGCAAACCAAAGTGACATTTCCATGCATTATGCCCATCGCTTATGGCACTTTCCCACTTATAAATTAGCTATATAAGACACTTCAAGAAAAAGTCCCCAGGTCATTTTATGTACATAAAGTAACTCCCCAAGCTAATTTCAGCCACCCAGTAAAATTGCTATTATAATTGATAGCATCATTCAGCAAATTCTGTATAGGAGTGAAGTCTGGATTCTCTTCAGAAATTGTCAGAATCGCAGTATAAACACTGAATCTCCATTTCTTTTTTTTTTTAATTCTTTATATCTTTTTACATTTTATTTCACAATATAATGTAAATGGAAATATTCAGAAAATACAGAAGGAAACAAAAAAAAATTTAAAGGAAATAAAGTTCTCTATAAACTTTGTCCACTACTCAATGATCCAAGTACCAGGAAAAAAAATATATTAATCTATCAAAGAAACTTGAATAACAGTTTATCCTGCTAGCCCACTTATAGCATTTCTCACTGGGTTGCCCATTCAGTGTTTAACAGCGCTTTCCTGTAAATCAATAAATTGTTGCAACTTTACAGGGTCAAAGAATACGTAATTATTAGCATTTAGGGATATCAAGCATCTGCAAGGAAATTTTAATTGAAAAACTGCTCCTAAGTTGAGAGCTCTTGTCTTATAAGACAAGAACTCTTCCTCTTTTGAGTATCCCTCGCTAAATCAGGGAAAATTTGTATCTTTGAACCCATAAAGTTTGCATTTGCATGACGAAAATAAGTCTTGAAAATGTTATTACGATCTATCTCCAAAGCAAAGGTAGCAATTAAAGTAGTTCTTTCAGTCACAATTTCCAGGGATGACTCCAAGAATCCAGTCAAATCAAAGTCCGGTTGAGCTTGAAACTGTCCATCAGTCACTTTTTTAAATCCTGTAATGTACTGGGCTCTAGCAATGGGGAGAAACCCCTCTGCTGATATTCCCAGGACTTCTCCAAAATATTTACGCAACATGTCAAGAGTGGGAATTAGTGGAGATTTAGGAAAATGAATAAATCTCAAGTTGTTCCTATGACCTTGATTTTCAAAGAAATTCTATTTTGCGATGTTGAACCTCTCTCCCTGATCAGTGTAGCTGAAACATTTTGCAATTTATTAACCTCAGCTTCCAAAGTTGCTACCTTTTTTATATTAACTTGGACTTTTCCAGAAATTTCTTGATGATTTTGTTTCAAGTCAATTACTTCTCCCTTCAGGGAGTTTGTTAGTTTGTAAAGCAGTGCTAATACCTTGGATGGTGTCCCAGAGCGTTTCCAACGTAATCACAGCTGGTCTTCCTACACCACGGGTTTCAACAGGGGCAGGAGCTCGATCCACAGAAGAGATGTTATCCTTCGTTGTTAGTTTGGTCGGCGGTGAGGCGCTAACGGGCCCTCCTGGTTCAGACGACAGGGGTTGTATTCCACCAATCACCCCGTCGTTCTGAGCCTCCGTCAGTGGCATACCTGCTCCTGGCCTCGGGGGAGCTGTGTTGGAGGGTGGGCTAAGCGATACGCCCTCAATGCTATGATCAGCTTCAAATGAGGCTGATCTCGCGGTCGCAGGAAGCTGCTCTCCAAGTGTCCGAACGCCAAAAGACTCCAGCATGGTTTGGCGCACAGCGGGACTTGAAGCTTGACTCGAGGAAGTAAGAGTTTTCGCCTTCCCCTTTCTCTTCCCCATGATGTTCATTCGGGTTTCTGGCGTCTACCCCGCTAGGAGCTCTGGAAGTCCAAACACTCACACCGCTTCAGTCGCCATCTTAGATCGGGATCCCCCTTGAATCTCCATTTCTATATCACACACTCCGTATTTATTTAGATTTTGCTTACACCTTTTTTAGTAGTAGCTCAAGGTGAGTTACATTCACTTACACTTGCGCAGCCATGGAGCCAGGACCTTTCCGCTGGCATCTTGACATACAAATCATATTCAAATTGCAACTCTCAGATACTTTGTGAAATAATACAAAACTTTGCAAAAAGATATTTAGAACCTACATAGCAATCTTAACACACTGTACCAACCCTAAATCCCAGGATCCGCACTGCAGCAATGCTGCCTATGAAAAGACAGCATTGTAAATATTACATCAGGCCCTAGAGCACCAAAATACCTATTATTAGGAAGGTAGATCAAGCTTGGACTGCCAAAATTCCTACACAGACACTACACTAGCAGAATCCTTCACGTTGGTCACACATGCAGACTTGCCTAATACAGAATAGGGGATCACAAAACAAACACAAACATGCAGACAAAAGAGGAAATGCTCTACTGAATTGAAGCAGTGTTGATAGCTGTCCTTTGATTAGTTTGAGCATGGAGGTGGTATCTGGAAATTTGACTGTTCTTTTCTTTTAGGTATTAGATTGTTGGAGTGAGGCTAACAGGTTAATAGAAAGGTTCTCTGATCTTGTTAGTTGCATAGTTAGACTGAGAGTGTGATTTAAAAAAAAAACACCTCAGTCTTGCATGCTCAGTGGTATAATTTGAGTCACTTCATTTTCTGCCATTCATTACTAGTGCTATAGAACATGCCTTTTTTTTTTTGTTACACCTATGCTATGGAAGTCTTCTCATATTTATAAGAGCTAAAAGCTCCTTGAAGAAATTTAAGATTTTATTAAAAACATATGTTTTCAGAATGCTTTTGGAGTGGAGTCCCAGAGTTGATGGCAGGGACTTGTTGTGTGGGTATCTGTATATACATATGCGTGAGTGGATTATTTTCTCTGTTTTAGATGCTTTCCCGTTATTTTAATGGAGTTCTTTTCTTAATTTACTTGTTTTATTATTATAAACCACTATGATGTTTGAAAAGCTTGGAGGTATATCAAGTTTTAAAAACTGTACATATTTTGTACAAAAGGGCAGCATCTTATTTCCGTTTAATAAGGTGAAAGATGCCAGACCCAAGAGCATTGGAAACCAAATCCTGTATTTGTTTAAAGAACATGTACCATCGAGGTAGTGGCATGCAACCTTTCTCATATTGGCCTGCTATTATAATTCAGCCCTGATCCTGAGGCTTCAGTTTGTTTCTAAGTAGTCTAATTGGTTGGAAAACTGGGCATCATGCCAACTAGAAGTTACCCTTTTTGTCTGAATCTAGCTTACAACTGTAATAAAAGTCTCTACGTAGGATGTATTTTGTGTGTGAATGCTCTAAATGATTTAAAGTCCCTCTGCATCTCTTCAGACCCTAGAGATGGCATTCACTGCCAGTAAATACCCTGGCACTTAAGGAGGATATTTGCTGATGTAACAGCAGTATCTGTGTTTGAGTAACAAGTCACCAGGAAAAAAGCAGCAAATATAAATCCCTGCTAAACCTAGCTTGCTTCCCAGTTTTGCATTTAGCAGCTTTACTATAAGCACAAGTCCTGATTACTTCAAATGGCAGAATGTCTTCATTATATAATAACACAAACTTGGAAGAAGGCCTATAATAGTTATATAGAAATAAACATTTGATAAATTGTATTTCTGGAATGCAGCATTGTTTTCCTTGAACACCCAATTTAGTCACAGCTGTGTTCTTGGTTGGGAATTTCTCTAATAGGTACCTATATTGACAAGACTGACAGCACAGCAACTGCTATCTGTTTATCACCTCGTATATTATTCACTAATCTGTGGCTTGCCCACATATACCAAAAAATATCTTTCCCTTTGTCATAATACCTGAAGGGCACAGAAAGATTTACAAAATATTCAGATAGCCTGAGAAAGCCCCCTTTAAAGGGATTATATACACCAAATTAGTATTAGATGGTAACAGGAAATCCACTATGATTCACTAGTCTTTCATCTTTTGTTTATATCAAATACTTTGCCTTCTGATAGTATGTGTGTACAAGTATTGCAAGTAGAGATGGGCCCAAGTGTCAGTTTCTTTCTTTGATTGCCAAATTTCCAAAGTAGCCTTGAAAGTCTTTAATTCATTGTGGAAACTTAAAAGATTAAGACTGTTCTTTTCAAGATCAGTCTTTTGCACTTTAGTTCAGTCGTTAGTCGTAACTAAATTTGACTATTGCAATTCAATTTACGCAGGTATTAAGTGGAGTCTCCTAAGAAAACTACAAACTACACAAAACACGGCTGCCCGCCTTACAGGGGCGGTTGCACAGGGCCTCGCGCTCCCAGAGGCTCCCTCTCCCCACCTGAAATCCATCCTATCAACCTCCCTCCCCGTGGGATCTGGTACTATTCTCTCTTTCCCGTTTCCTGTTCCCTGTATCGCTGCCCTCATTTAATCTTCCATGCCGCTGCCTGCTGGCAGCGTCAGTGAAGTAAGCAGACTACCTTTGGCAGCCCCGGAAGCTTTCCCTCTGCTACAATGCATCCCGCCTATGCAAAGCACCTGGAAATGATTGCTTTCCTGCAGAATTTTATTTAGCTTTTGCTAAATAAAATATCCTTAGTCCCCATTGAAGTCCTTGTATAATGCCTTTCTTTCCTCTACACATAATAAAGGAACCTTTCTTGAAATCCACAATCATAGTTGTAGCAAAACCAGAGACCACAGTAAGGCGGAAAATTATTGACAAATTTCACTAATAAGCATAGACAACAAAATATATGCCAAACTTCTGGCAAACCAGCCTGAGTAGAATTTTACCAACTTAATTCATTGAGAATAGAATGGGTTTACTACTGGTAGACTCCCCAGTGACAACTCCAGAATAATCTGGAATATTCTATCAAATTACAAATCCTACGAAGATCTCAACGTCGCAGTTTTTGAGCATTCGACAGAATAGAGTGGAACTACCTGTTTTACCCACTAGTTAGTTTAGCATTAATGACACTTTCATCCAAATGATCAAACTTTTATATGATCAGCCCTTAGGTTCCATAATGATCAATGGCAATCTCTCTATGCAATTCCCCTTTAAGAGAGGGACAAAGCTAGGTTGTCCTCTCTTTCCTCCTATTCAATTTAGCACTAGTACCTTTAACACTATTAAGCTGACACATCTGTTCATGGCATTCAGGCTAATGCTCATACGTTCAAATTATCCATATATGCGGATGATATTCTTTTATACACTTCAGTTAATTCACTTCCTTCTATCCTAAAATGTATCGACTCTTTCTCCCTCCTGACAGAATACAAAATTAACTGATCAAAATCAGCAGTCAGGCCCTTATCTTGTCACACCATGAAACATCATAGCTGAATTTCCTTTTAAATGGGAACCGGAAGAAAATAAATACCTTGGTATATGGTACGGCATAAAATCTTCACAAAATAAATATGCAATAACAGCAGTTAGGGTATCAGGGTTTTAAAAAGGTTTGGACAAGTTCCTGAAGGAAAAAGTCCATAGACTGCTATTGAGACAGACATGGGGAAGCTACTGCTTGCCCTAGGATTGGTAGCATGGAATGTTGCCACTATTTGGGTTTTTGCCAGGTACTTGTGGCCTGGCTTGGCCACTGTTGGAAACAGGATAATGGGCTGGATGGACCACTGGTTTGACCCAGTGTAGCTGTTTTTATGTTAGAAAATATTATTAATCTGGTTAAGGATAAACTTGATCACTGGTGTTCCCTATTCCTTAGCTGCTGGGGGAGAATGGAGTCAATAAAGATGGTACTAGCCTCCAAAATAGCCACCTCAACAAATTTATCTGGAAACATAAAGTCCCCCGAGTAGCTCTCAGTAAAATAAAATTTTTAAAAGTGTAATGGAATTATTAACTTCCCAGATTTTAAAACGTATCACATAGCATTCCAGGCCTCTCAGACGATCGATTGGTTTGACTTATCAAACTCCCCTGAACAACCCAGATGGCCCCTATTTGAAAAAGAGCTGATTTACTTCAACTCCCAACAGTGAATAAATTCCCATTCTCATCTGCTTCTTTCATTATTTAAAATATTAAGGGGCCCTTTTACTAAGGTGTGTAGATGCCTGCACACATCCAATGAGCGTCAAATTTGAAACTACCACGCCCCGGGCGGTAATTCAATTTTTGGCATGCATCCAAAACATATGGTAGAAAATATTTTCTATTTTCTACCACGTGGCACTTACCCGGCGGTAATCAGCTGTGTATGCACGCCAATGATTACCACCTGATTAACGCGTGAGACCTTACCGCTAAGTTAATGGGTGGCAGTAAGGTCTCAGGCCAAAAATGGACGCGCACTGGTTTTAATTTTGCCGCACGTTCATTTTCGGCCACAAAAAAACCCTTTTTTTCCAGGCACACTGAAAATGGACCTGCATGTGTCCAATACACGCACCTACACCAGTGCAAACCATTTTTATTGTGCCTTAGTAAAAGGGCCCCTAAAAGACTTCCTACTGCATCTAAAATGGAATGTTACTTTGGTATAATAGCATCTTTAAAAAGTCAAACTCAGCCTCTCTAACTGGCATAAATGGAAGCAGACTGGGTTGTGGTCACTTCTCAACCTGTCTCGAAAGGCTCTATGATCCCCTTTGAAATGTTACAAGAAACGTACAATGTGCCTCAAAATGAATATTCTAATTGGTGTTGTATTACTAACCTTATTAAAAGTGCTATAGATGTAACTATTTATGACCCCATTCTTATCAAAGTTTTCCACTGGGTATCAGTCTGTTTATTCTCCAGAACGACTGCTTCGAATATTTACAAAACAGTTCAATTATCTGAACCGAACTTATGCAACTCTCTGTAATCCGACTGTGAAAAAGACTTGGGCCACCCTCATGATCTTATTGACTGGCAATCCTTTTGGCCAAAAGCCAACTGACCTACTGTGTCAGTCTCTGTCATGTGATCCTCATATTACATTGTTCATAGAGGGACCCTTTTACTAAGGCACATAGGCGCCTCCCGGTTACCGCGTGCCCTGGGCAGTAGTTCTAATTTTGACACACGTCCAAAACGCGCATCAGAAAATAATTTCTATTTTCTACCGCATGGTGCTAACTGGGCGATAATCGTCAGTGTATGCTCGCTGATGATTACTGTCCGGTGTAATGGAAAAGTTTGTGCTTGACATTGAGTTCTGCCTAAGTATTGATATCATATTTAGTGTTTCCTTGAAAGTACATAATGAGTTCTGCCTAAGTGTTGTTATCATAGTTAATGTTCTCTTGAAAGTACATAATGAAGTAATGATATCATAGTTAATGTTCTCTTGGAAGTACATAATGGACTCCCATATGATATTTAATGCTTTGTTGAAAGTAATGGACTATCAGGACAGGAATTGATAGCATTATCATATTAAATGAAGTAATTTGTACTAAATGGAATGACAACATGCTTAGGGCTAAGGATGATGTTTCATAAGAATCTCTGGAAACCTGGCCAGTTCCTGGGGATGCATTAAGAAACTGTCACTCCTTAACTACACGTCAGCCTTATTTAATTGAATGAAATCTTGTTTATTGGTCAGTATAAAAGCTGAGATTTAAAGGTGAACAAACAGAAGTCTCAACCAGGAACATACGTGTTGCCTAGGCCCCTTGTGCCCGCTGAGACTCTCTCTGTTTGGCTGCATCGGGACCTCCCAGGAACAGGAGATGTTGTCAACTCAAACGGTAATGTATGGTTTATGATTTACTTACTTGAATAAAGTTTATGTAATAACCTTTGACCACTCTATAGTCTGTGTGACAGAGATATCCTCGAAAGAACCTAAAGCAGAACATCCGGTTAACACATGAGACCTTATCACTAAGTGGTGGTAAGGTCTCAGGCCTAAAATG